>NW_015163156.1:14724-67069 GCF_001447785.1 Gekko japonicus
CTTTTTAGTTTCCCCAAGTTTCTAATTTTATGGTGGGTGATTTCACTATTAATTTTTTTAAAGGTTTTTATTGAAAATTTAACATCAGATACAAAGACAAATCAGTGACAATAAACTGTCATATGCCAAATACAGATTATCACGTTACAAATTCCAATAAAAAGAGTAAGTACTTCACAATACAATAGGTCTCAATATCACAAAAATTAAGCTACAAAAAATTATGCCTATCAGGAGAAAAAGGGTGTCAAAGGGTGTATAGAAATTTTGCTTTCTGCTTTCTATAATCCATGCCTTTTCCTGTGATTACATTCTGATAACATGCTGTGCCTTGTTTCCTCTTGCTAGCCACATGGTAAGGCCAAATGGCCTCGATAGCCATGCCATAAACCCTCATTCTTTCACACTTTCATGCCAAAAGCAGACCCACATGCAACAAGTCACGTAGGCCATGAAGTACCTGGAAACTAGGTCAATTGCTTGCAGGCGTGGCCTCCAAACTTCTAGCCATTCCTGTGTTGCAGCTATGGCAACCAACAATTGGACACACCTATGTCCACTCGTGATTGGCCGAATGGCCATCACATCTAATTTGTGACTGGAATTGGGCTATAATTGTTTGATCCCAATGAGAGAGACTCGCTCTTAGCTCTTGCTCTCTGCTCCTGCTCTCTCTGCTTGTTTTATGGCACCTAGAAATGCCGTCTCGTGAGGGACAAAGAACTGTTTTGTGAATTGGACCACATGGTTGAGCAAAGATGGATTTTCCCTTCAAAATCCCTTGAACTGTTTGGATATTCCTGAACTTGGTAAATATGTATCTTTTACTGTGTAGTTAAGGCAAATCGCCTTAGGCTTGTTATTTTGGTAAACTCTGGTAGTCTGTGTTAAGCTCTGTACTGAATAAAAAATTATTCTTGTTTCTAAATGGTCTCTGATGTTGTACCTGAGTTCCAAGTCTAAATCTGGTGGCTAACCCTGACCACATATGCTACCTTGATAAGAGTGTGACTCTCTAAGTGAGTTGCTAATGTGTTAAGTTCCAGATACCAACTGAGAGTTTGAACCTCTAATCTCAGGTTGGGGGGAACGTCTGTAGAGGTTCTGGTGGCACATTGTTCTGAAACCAGAGAGGGTATAGCCTATCTCTGGGTTTGTTGTTTAATGTACTGGAAAAGTACAGGATTGCCTCTCATCCCTGGTTTAATCCTGTACATGGTGGTCTGAGCTGTGAGATCTATGAATTGGAATTCAGTTGCAACAATCCTGGGTATGTTGCCCTGTGTGCAGAGCATGCAGTAGACTGTAAGAGAAGTTTGTTATTTTAAATAGTGTTAGCTAGGAATTTTGGACATGGATAAGGGAGGTGAACATTGCTCCCTGGAGGACTGAGCGTCCTTTCAGCTTTGGCCCAGCTGCTTCACTCTTACTGGGGTTACTTGTACTTGCCCTCTGCTCTTCCCCAGTAGCATATTGGACACCTTCCGACTTGAGGGACTCATCTTCCGGCGTCATATCTTTTAGCCTTTTGAATACTGTCCATGGCTACTGAATAATAATGATGCTGTGACAGCTGAGCACTCTCCCCCCCCCTCATCTATTGAAATGGAAGGCTTGACCACATTCAGAATAATGAGAATTGGTTCATTACTACAGTGTACATTGCTTAATTGGCATGCATAGCCACACCCCAGCAGATGCTATGGGTGCAAGTTATGACTGACTTAATTTTCGGGTTGCCTACTGGTAAAGTGGGATGAGCTGGTAAAGTAGGATGAGCTGAGTTTCAGAGGTTGAACAAGGCACTGTCCTCCCTCAGTGCTGGTTCAGCTACTCATGTGGCACTGTCTGTCAGCTGACATGGAAGCCTACATGTGCATGGAAGCAGTTTCCTGGAACATTATCAGAGACAGACACATGACCAAATGGATGGTGACTTAGGGCAGTATCTATTTCAGAGGAGCTACAGAGAGGTGAAAGTCTTGCATTCCTAAACAGAGATATACCCTTCTAAGGCCATTGACTTCCACTGGTCCGTTGACTTCCACTTAAACAGGTATCACTCTGCTTAAGATTGCAGTTGGTAGTCAACTAGTGTCTTATACTGCAGATGTCAGTCTATGGGTCAGTATCACACTAATTCAAGGAAAAAATAAATCTCATTGTCCTGGAAAGTGCCACACTTGTTTTCCATGGCCAGAGACTGTTTTTGCTGTTCTTTAAGGGATCCCAGGCTATTGGCTTTGGGGATAAAAAGTCATCTTCCACTTCTTAGTGGCAACAGGAAGAAGGGCAGAGGCATCCTCTTTGGCTTCTTGGAAATAATCAGGACTGACGTTGTGCTGAAAACTGCTGTGTTTATCACATGCACCCACAGTAGCATAATGTTATGATCTCAAGTGATGTGGCCATGGCCACCTTGGAGAAATTCTAGTTCAGCTAGCACCTGGGCAGAATTGATCATGGTGGTTTGTGAGAAAGCTTCATAGTTTGTCCAGGCTGTTTTGTGTGATACTGCTCCTTTGTAGATACTGTTGTCAATCTCTGTTGGTTCACTTTCTGAGTAAAGGAATATGAGATCTAGAACCTCTTGTTCAGAACTGCTTCAGACACTCTGTAGCTGACGTAACACATGCATCTCCTGTAACAAGATCACTTCAGATCTCACATAAGGAGTTGCTTGTCTAAAAGTACCCCCCCCACACACACACACAAATGCATCTTGTTGTTCTCTGTGATGCTACTAGACTCTCTCTCTTCTACTGAAGACCAACATGGCTACTGTTCTGAAACTTGCCTCTGTAATAGCAAGGGGACCTTGAGCCCACTCCAGGTCTTACCACATGTTGAATCAGAGGAATGAGAGAAATATCTGAACAGCTTTTGAAATGTTTCCTGAAAGTTCAGTTTGATGAGATGTGTGAGGCAATTCCTCTGCAACATTTTTTGTGCCTTGCCTGGGTACTGTTCAAACACCTTCAGGAAAAATGCTGAAAAATTCTGCACCGCGGAAACCTTTGGCAGGAATCAATGGCCTCTCTACTGAGAGGATGCTGCTAAGTCAGTTCTGACTCCTGTTGCAGGTGCAAGTGCTAACTCCACTTTTAAAGCAAAATATTGCCTTGTTGTTTTGCAGGAGCCTCTGGAAGCATTTTCGTGCTGTTAGTCTGTGCTTGTTCTTGCTGATCTTTCCGGCTTACATGGCCTACATGATCTGTCAGTTTTTCCACATGGATTTCTGGTTGCTGATCATTATTTCTAGCAGCATACTCACCTCCCTTCAGGTAAGCCATATCCCATTGTATGTAATTGATGTGTATTAGTAGAGATGAGCAGATCCTGCAGTTTTGGAGTGTGCATTTATTTGTATATGTTATATTGAAACATCTCACAATTTTTGATTACATTTCTTTTAAATAAAGTCCTGATTGAGGATAAATACCTTGTTAAATAGGAATGTACATAAACATTTGTTTATAAATACTCAGGTGCTTTATTAGTCCAGTAGCGCCTTAAAAACTAACAAAATATATGACAGGGAGTGGTCAGATTCTCGAAGAGGCATGTGAGGGATTCAATCCTGAAAGCAACTACAAGAACACCCTTGAAAATCGGGGACAACATCATCAGGATTCTAAAAGACATCCCATTTGAAATAAAGCAAAAGAGAAAGAAATATAAAGACTTAATCCTTTTTCTACAAACAAACAGCATTGCCTACAGATGGTTAATTCCAGAAGACGTCATTTCAAACTACACGATAAAAGAGAAAAGATTGACTCTGGCTTTAAAGCACGTGAGTTCCTGAGATTGCAGCTGGGAGAGACAGCCGAGGTCGCTAAGGAAGATGATGACAGCAAATCCAGTGGCGAATTGGACTCGGTGTCTTCCGACGAAGACTCTGCTTCCAATAAGGGGGCAGCTGCCCCCAAGCGTGCATATCAACTGAGGATGAGAAAAGATAAAACAAAATGAAGGCTAAAGGACTCTGAATTGTGCCTTAAAATTTTGGTTTTATTATTGAATGCTCTTGGGGTTCTCTTTAAACAGTTAAATCAATGGATAAAAAGATAAATAATTTAGCATAACTGACCATGTTCAAAGTAATACTAGCAATTTAAGATTAACATTTATATAAGCTGTTGTTATGATCTCCTATTCTTGGGGGTTTAGGTATTAGTGGCTGAAGGACTCTGAATTGTGCCTTTGAAAAACTTTTTTTATATATACTAGATGCTTAGGGGTCTTTCGGGTTAACAGTGATACTTAAGATATGAAAAAATACTATAGTTGAATTAGTTCATAATGGGATTAGCGTGATTGAGAGATAACGTGTGCTAAGATAATTAGATGATCTCCTCTCTTGGGTTTTTAGATAGTAGTGGGTATCTTTTCTTTATCTCTTAATGTAGTCCCCTTCCCTATTTCTGTTGTAGTTTGTAGTCTTTATAAAAATGCAATTAAAAAATCCCCTCCGGAGGGCCAAAAAAATACACAATCATAAATAGTTCAACATACAAATATAACAAGAAATTATACACCTTTAAGTACTATACTAAGTTTGATATTATACAATCAATAAAATACAAAGTCTAAATATTTCTTAGGTAAAAAAGCAGAGACTATTAGGCTGTAGTGTTACATAATCAAAGAAAGGAAACCATTTTTTCCAGGAAGATGTTAGTCTTTAAGGTGCTACTGGACTCTTACTCTTTTCTACTGCTGCAGATAGTCTAACACGGCTACCCATCTTGTGCTTTATTGGGTTATGAATTCTGGGGAGTTCTAGTCATGAGACTTGAGTCAGATGGTGCATTCTTTCTTCTTCCAGGTACTTGGAACACTTTTCATTTACGTTTTGTTTATGGTCGAAGAGTTCAGGAAAGAGCCAGTAGAAAACATGGATGATGTCATTTATTATGTGAATGGCACCTATCGATTACTAGAGTTCCTTGTAGCACTCTGTGTCGTGGCATATGGTGTGTCAGAGACTATCTTTGGAGAGTGGACTGTGATGGGCTCGATGATCATCTTCATTCACTCCTATTACAATGTGTGGCTTCGTGCTCAGTTGGGGTGGAAAAGCTTTCTCCTCCGCAGAGATGCTGTGAATAAGATTAAATCACTTCCTACTGCTACCAAAGACCAGTTGGAACAACATAATGATATCTGTGCCATCTGCTATCAGGTATGTAATGTGTCCAAATATAGATTACTTGGAGTATATCTTTTTTCTATCTTTCTTTTGACATCATGCAGGCTGCCCTTATAAGATTGTCAAAAAATTTAACCAGAAAAGTGATTCTGTTCACATATGCGCAAAGATGACACTGTAGCCTGGTGGTAAAAGTATTTCCTGTCCTTACACCATACACATAACAACAGGCTTAGATCCACCAGAGCATTTCCATGAATATAATGATCTCCAGACATGGAGCATGACTTTCTGACTTCCTGTTGCAGTCCAAAATACCCCCAAGATCAGGATGGGGGGGGAGGGAGGAGCAAGTTGCACTCCATGGGCAGAAATCTTTCCGTCTGTGGAAATGCACAAGTAGATCCAAGACATTGTGTGTGGAGCGGATCCTCCAGAGCCTGTGTGCATGATGGGCTGATCTGCTCAATTTGTCTTCAGAAAAGGAAGGGAAGATTGTATGTGCTGTGGGCAGAACTCCATGTAATGTATTCATATCACACATTATGTTGTGTACAAGATGGTGGGCATGTGCTAATTCTTCTGTCAAACAAGTTGTACTGCCAGCTGAGCAAATGAACTGGACCAGTTTCTGCACCGTTAAATGTGGTGACTTATCAAATGATGGAGCTGTTTCTGTAATTTTGTAAGATTCATCACCTGGGTTTCTGTGTGAATGGTGGTCTAATGTTAGATGCTTCATAAAGCCGGAAACAATGTTGGCTGCTTTATATTAAGGACTTTAAATCGATGCCTGTATCTGAGATGGCTTGCAGGCTGCCCGTTGAAACAAGATGCTGACAAGCCTGAACTGGCAACTTTTAATGACAGTGACACCAGGCTGTTCAATCATTTTGTATCAGTTTCTCTTTTGTCAAAAGTCTACCCAGTTTAACTGGCTTCCACTCTTACCTCCACTCCCATCTCTGTCTTTACAGGATCCATTTAATCTCCAAGGCCTATTCATTTAAAGAGCCAATTGTTCAGCAATGAAACACCATTCAGATTAGGTTTAGACTTTTATATTTTTTTTAACTTTTTGCATTTTTGTGCACACGTGGGGACTGGCCCACGTGTGCACAAACCTCCCCCTCCCTCCCACCTGCCCCCTCCGTGCTGATTTAGCGATCCGCACGGAGGGGGCAAGTTGGCTATTAGATATATAGATGGGAAGCAGAAGTAATGAAATGAAAAGGACTCTGAAAGTTACACTCGTGTAACCCATTAAGCTTTAAATTCTGTTTATGCTTATTTTCTTGTGTAGCGGTTGCGAATAGAAAAGTCCCACTCTTGTAAGTGGTTCATTAAAAGCACTTTGAAGGAAGAACTCCTTGCAATTAATATCCTTTGTCTATAGCTATTGAATTACATCCAAGCCATAGATGACTGGTAGAGTAGGTAAAAGGTTCAGTGGCACCTTCAGGGCGAACTCATGGAAAACTGCTGCCAGCCAAGGTAGATGAGGCCATGTGATGGACAGGAGGCTTTCCTGCCCTGAAGGGGGGGGGGAAGCCACTCAGCTGAGCCAATGGGAGTCCAGCTCCAGCATCCAGTCACCTTTCAGGAGGGGGATGGAATGTTGGAGGGGAAGCACAGCAGGAGTTCCGATATTCCTCAGGGAGAGTGCAGTGGTAGTCTGGGTCTGCCTCAGTAAAAAAGCAGACAATTTGAAGGGTATTTCTGCCTGGCAGCGTGGTTTAACTTTACTTCTGGGAGAGAATAGAGTGAGGCCTGTCTCTGGTGATGAGCAAACCTTTTACCTTCTAGTCTTGACTCTTGGGAAAAGGCAAGCTGGTGTGGGTAGAATCCTGTGTGCTCAAAAGGATCCAACCTTGTGGCTAGTCAGTGAAAGCCTGCTTTGTACCTGAAAGCATCAAAGAGTTTTTCAAACTGCACTCTGAAGCCATAACTAGCTTAAACTTATGTGGCTCAGCCAGGTTTCTCTTTTGGCTACCTGGTGAGCTGTGCTGCTGTTCTGTTCTTTAAAACCAATCCGTAAATAAATAACTCTTATTTGTTATCTATGTACAACTCCTCATCACAAAACTTACTTCACAGCAGTGAACCCAAAGCCTTTACACTTGCTACCCCAAGAACATCTTTTAACCAAGGGGAAGGTTTAGTGTTCAGAACAAATCTGGGTTCCTCAAAATCAGAAGAGGCTATATGGGCCCCCTCAGTTGCTTGCAAAGGGCTGTTATAGACCAATTGTCTGAATAAATGTAAGACAGCTCCTTGGAGATTCAGACAGTTGAGAGGCTCTCCATGTATGTGTTTGACCTAGACTCCATGAAGTGGCATGGGCCACTTGGATGCCCTTCAGATTTAATTGTTAAGCTCTTGTGGGCCACAAACAGTAGGCCTTTGTGGGAAGTCCAGTGTGTTGTACAGAGGACCAAAACCCCTAAAGCCACGCAAAATAAACATGAGGGGAGGGTAAATCAGTCATCTTGCTACTTCAATATATGGGTACTTACTTGGTCACCCATGCACTCCCATATAGGTCCCTTTATCTTATGTTTGGATGCTCTAGGCATGCCATAGTCAGTTTCTCTTTCCAAATGCTATATGCGGGCCTGTAGATTAAAATAATGGTTCTTTTGTGGCCCAACAACTCAGGTTCTGCACCGAGACAAGAAGAATATTGCAACCTGTATAAAATGTGTATATTGAACAAGCGTGCACAATTAATTTTGCCATGTTTTTGTATTTTGTGCGACTTATTCCCACCCAGTGGCTGAAAATCATCTTCAGGCACCTGTTTGACTGTTCAGATTTTGGCAGGCATTCCCCATGTTCTTTCAAGCATACCTTCTCGGCCATAAGAACTAAAAACTTGCTTTTAAAATAAAAATGGAAAGTATCAAGAAATCAAATTCTTCACCCTCTAGTACAGTCAGTTCATTTTTTGTGCTTGCACAAAATTGACACCGTTCTGCTTCACTCCTTACCTACGACTGAATGTTGCATTCTGCTGTTTTCATATTGAATGAATGCATGTTAAGAGTGTGAATAGTCTTTGATCCATGATAAATCGAGCACAGTGACCCTAGTCCATCTTTGTCATGGTTTAAGCTTAACAGTTAATTCTAGTCTTAGTTGAGATTTTGGTTGTAAAGTGGTATAAAGTGGAGCCAGTTTGGTGTAGTGGTTAAGTGTGTGGACTCTAATCTGGGAGAACCGGGTTAGATTCCCCACTCCTCCACTTGCACCTGGCTGGATGACTTTGGGCAAGCCGTAGTTCTGATAAGAACTGCTCTTGAAAAGGAGCAGTTTCTGTCAAGAGCTCTCTCAGCCCCACCTACCTCACAGGGTGTCTGTTGTGGGGAGGGGAAGGGAAAGGAGTTTGTAAGCCGCTCTGAGACACCTTTGGGTAGTGAAGGGCGGGGTATAAATCCAATCTCTTTTCTTCTTCTTATACAAATACTGGAATCAATCAACGGGTTGCTTCGGGAGGATGCTTTTGCAGTTGGATACTGTATGTTCCATCTCCTTTTTTTTCTTTCCTTCAGGACATGAAATCTGCAGTCATCACCCCTTGTGGCCACTTCTTCCATGCAGGCTGCCTTAAGAAATGGCTGTATGTGCAAGAGACCTGCCCCCTGTGCCACTGCCAACTTAAAAACCCAACTCAGCCTCCAGGGCTGGGATCAGAGCTGGTGCCACAGCCAAACCTTGGAGCAGAACAAAATACTGTTCAGCAAGAGGCAACGGAAACTCCTGGTGTAGAACACCAGAAAAGGGCAAGAGATGAACCTATTGACAATGGACAGGCTGTCAAAGGTTTGGGTACCCTGCAGGACTCTTTGGACACCAAGGATAGGCCTGTCATTCCAGATGATGCCTCTACCTGTGAGGTCAGCCAGGCAGACAGTGCCATGGAAGGACTGGCTAAAGAACAGGAAGAGGCGGTAACACGAGGCCTTGGGGGTTGTATCCAGAATTGAACAAGCAGAGGATGGTGCAAGCAACACTCCAGGGTCCCTTGACTGAGCAGACGGAATCCTAACCTTTGTTGTCTTGGACAAGCTTAACTCTCAGAATGCTGGCCAAAATGTATTTATAATATCCCATGCTGATTTCTGTGAGCTGCTTGGTTTACAGGGCTCCCAGTGCAATCCACTGGAAACTATTTTAGAAGCTGCCGCCATGTTGCAAAAAAGGGGCAGAAACTGAGAAATCACAACTAAGTATTGTCAAAAAGGAAAGTTGTAAGAAAAATAAGAGGGGGTGGGGTGGGAATGAAGACAGCCAGGTTAGTTGGGGGGGGGCAGTCAGTGTTGTTTAAGTGCGGAAGGGAGAATCAAACAGAAGGATGAGAAAGATGTGTTTGAACCTCTGGGCTTTGGCCTCTCTGTAGCGGCGAGAGCTCCGCCAAGATCGTTGGCAAAGATTCTGTAGAGCACTGAAGGGAGAAGTCAAGGAGTCCCATCATCGATTGTGTTGGGAATGGTGCTTCAGGCATGTTGGGTCAGGGCAGCTGCATTTGCATTTGTGTAATCTATAGCAACTCTTGACTTTTTACAACAGAGCTGTCAACACTTTAATGTTTTTGTGAATGAACGTTCTGGGCAGCACGGGCTGTGTGAAGTAAACTAAAGCTCCAGTGAACTCTCTTGACTCCAAAAGAGTGGAGGAGAGATGTGGGAGGAGTTTTAGGATGCTGATTGAAGCCTCTCAGTGCTGTTCGGTTTGGTCTAGTGTCTAACTTCTTGCAGCTGAATTGAAGCAGTATTAATCTCCTGGCAATATTTGCACCTTTTGGGAATGAGTACATAATCCGTATGATCAAATGCTGCAAATGCCACTCCTAAAGCTGTTAATAGGATTTGCACCTTTCCCCCCCTTTTCTTTGACAACTATGTATGTGTATTTAAATTTTTACATTCATCATGGCTTTCAGGTAGAAATAGGGATTGGGGGAGGGATGGGAGCTGGCGAATTTTTTATGTGATTTTTGATATGAAAAGGAACTAGTCACTTATTTATACACTAGGCTTGGCTCAAAGAAAGTGTGTTCTTTTGTTTTCCTCAGAAGTTGTTGTTCCTAACGTGAAATGTGGCATTTCATTTTATTTTTTAGTAGTGAACTTGGGTGTAGACTAACAGACATAACTGAATGTCTCAATAAAATACATTTGAAGATTTTTTTTTTACATCTGGGTGTGGTGTTTTCTTTTCATCATGTGTTTGAAGATGAGTAAGCACGGTGGAAGCTACAGAATTGATCCTAAGAGGTTCTTAAATAAGAAAATAACACTCTTACTGAACAAGACCAAGGTCCACCTAATGCAGCTTCTTGTTTCTCAGATGCTTTTAGTCCAAGCCAGCTTCCTGTAATACATTCTCATGACTGGGCCAACTGGGAGAGGTAGAGACAGTATTCATCTCCTCAGAGCATGGAAATGACCAGCTTTAGTGTTTTTCTTACCGTGATTATTATTTATTAAATTGGATTTTTAAACCACCCTCCACTGTAAAGACAAGGCTCAGGGCGGTGTACAACAGTAGAACATAATAAACACAAATTTGAAAAAATTAAAATACAATAAAAACAGAACAATGATGCTTTACTGGCACTCTAGGTGTTCCTCAATAGCAATGCACAGGAAGCTGCAAGAAAATGCATGCCTCTTCACTCATTTGTTTGAGGTACTCTGCGTGGCCACAGTTTAAATATTGAATTTATCTCCTAATACGAAATAGAAGTTAGCTGTACCAGACAAATCCCAAGAACCCCCTTTTTAATACTCAAAATTTAATTTTCTCAGTGTTGCCAAGGGGAAAAAAACACTGAAAAGATGTTGGGAAATATTGACTAAAGAAAGCAAAGATATATATATATACTTTTTTACTCTGCCAATTTAAATAAGTTTTCCGTGTGGTTTGTACTTAATAAATAGGACAAGCAATTGCAACGTACTTTTTATAAAATCAGTAGGATGTTTTGGAAGTCATTAATTCATAGGCTCCTGTGTTTTGACTGTACCACTTCAACTACAGATGTGAGTTCATGTGATTGAAAGTTCCTCCATATCAAACTTCCTTCCGCATAGAAAACTAGCATGTCAGGTTTCTTGGTATTTAAGGCTATTTTGTGAAGACCGTGCACACTTAGTAAGATGAGAATCCAGTTTACATTTTAAAATATACTTCAGACCCAATTGTTATGTAAAAAATATTTCTGTACCTATGCTTCAAGAAGGAAGTCTGTGGATCCACAAAATGTACCTGCCGAACAATGGGTAAAAATGAAGGGTAAACAATTTTATTTATTTATTTAATTTATATCCCGCCCTCTTTGCCAGGGCAGGCTCACTGTGAAGTGAATCATATAAGCAAAGCAGTCGAAGCTGGCTGATTCACGACAACATTTCAACTGTGTAGTCCTCGTTGCAAAAGAAGACGCCTGCCTTTCAGTAATAGTGAATCCTACATTCAAGCAATCCATAAGGCAATGCTTGGAAGAGAACTGATACTTCAGTGTTTGTGCTGGTTTGTTTTCAATTGAATCTGTGCTTTATATCTAGAAGAAATGTACATAGGAAGATATGCCAGCAGTGGTACCAATTAGGGAGAACTCCAAAGACGCTATGGGGGGTGGGGGGAATGAAGTCGCATTTCTCCAGTTGATGCCTCAGAGATAACTGCTGTGATTCAGTGGCCAGTAGAGACATGTTCGCATGTGTTTAGGATAATTCCCCGTCCCTAACACTATTCAGTCTAGTACGTGGTACCTTAGTATTATAAACAATCTACCCACCTACTTATTTGGTGAACATAAAAAAGTGTATAGCACTTTTATCCTGCAATCTTAAGCACGATAATTTGAAAGTAACTATGTGTGTGTGTTATGTGCTGTCAAGTTACTTCTGACATACGGGGACCCTATGAATTAATGACTTCCAAAACATCCTATTGATTTTATAAAAAGTATGTTGCAATTGCCTGTCCTATTTATTAAGCACATTTTTATACTGCCCTTCCTCCAAGGGGCATTAAGTAGCATACATAATTATCCCCGCCTCCATTTTATCCTTACAAACAGACCTGTGAGGTAGTAAGTGATTGGTCGAAAGTCACCCATGAACTTCGAACATAGGTCTCATCAGTCTGATACTAATGACCAGTGTTCTTTCTAAGCTGAGTTAGTGTGAGCTAGCTCACAGTTTTTTAGCCTCTGGCTCACAGATTTTTGTCTTAGCTCAGAAAGGAGGGCTCCAGAGCAAACCAATTTATGCAGTAGCCAAATCGCTCGCTCACAACTTTAATGCCAGCAGCTCACAAAGTAGAATTTTTGCTCACAAGACTCCACAGCTTAGAGGGAGCATTGCTAGTGACTACACTTCAATCACTGGTTCCTCTCCATACCCCTGTGAGGCAGGGCTCTGTAGCATTTTATGGATGGTGTGCTGTTCCTGTATATGCTTGCCTAGAACTTACCCATTGAACTGAGTGTGGTTAGGATAGGATTGGAAGCGCTGATAACGGGGATATAAATCCACATCCTCATGAGAAATATGATTCTAATAAGGATTGTTGACAGCATAAAGTGTTTTGATTGTAAGGGCTTTTACCCGAGTGTAGGAGGTAAATACGTTTTAAACTGTATTCATTTCACAATGATGGGATTTTTTTTTTCCTTTATAAACTGCAAAAAGGAATTACCAAGGCAAGGTAAATTAAAGGTTTTCTCAAAGCCAAGTTCCCTCTGCTGGCTAAATTTACTACTGCAAACAACATGGGATTGCCCTTGTTAATATATTGATGCAGGGCTTTTTTTGTAAAAAAAGACCAGCAGGAACTCGTTAGCATAATAGGCCACACCCAACAGCAGAAACTTATTAGCATATTAGGCCACATCCCTGACAGCACAGTTCATTAGCTTATTAGGCCGCACCCCCATGTTACCAGAAGTGTGGACATCCAGCCACACCGACCTTTTTCTTCTTATTCTGTTTACCTTGCTTGTTGTCAAAACCCAGGGCTTTTTTTGTAGCAGGAACTCCTTTGCATGTTAGGCCATACACCACTGTAGCCAATCCTAATGAGTTTCTGCTGTTGGGTGTGGTCTATTATGCTAATGAGTTCCTGCTGGGCGTGGCCAACTTGGGAGCCAGCCGGAGCTCCGTTCCTGTGCGTTCCTGCCCAAAATAGCCCTGAATTGATGTATAATTTACAAAACAGGTAGCAACCAGCGTCTGACCCCAAACCTTGCAAGGAGAGGGATTACAAGGTTCACCATTTTGTGTTCACTGGCATCAGAGGCCTATGAAAAATACAAGGGGATTTGCAAGCTACAATTTCTCCTGTTAATATATGGGTGTAGATAGTAGCTTTCCAAAGCTATTGAGGCAAAAAACAAATGCTGGCAACTCTGAATAGAATCCATACAACAGGTGTAGGATGGCAGTTAAAAGTGGCTTAGTGCTTAATTTGTGGTTATAGGTTCCAAAAATATGCACTGTAAAAACAGAGGTAAACTGCCATTCAGCCATGCAGACAGCATGAGCAAAATAATGGTTTTAAAACTGAGGTTAAGTAGGACATCTCTCCAACATCTGGATAAAAGTATAGAAATGTGATTACAAAAATGCATGCCTGGATGATATTTAGATAAGGAATGAGCAAGAGCTCATCCACCCCAGGCCTGATCTGGAATTAAATTTAGAAACCAAAATAATATCCAGACCTTCACTAGCAATCCAGGCATCAGTCTGGTGGTTCTCTTTGATTAAGCCCACCTTGGATCTCTGGTTTGGAGGCCTCCAGAAAATACCATAGTCATGCAAGGTCTGACACTTCTGCTACTACTTGAAGCCCAGTTTATGTGGGGAAGGAGCACAATAAATGTAGAAAGAACGAGATACCCATAAATGGGCTGTGTTCCATTAGTTGACCAACCTGTAGAATGGGAGTTCAACGTGATGCATAGGGTTGCCAAGTCTCACCTTGTTCTGGAGCGGGGGACGCTGGGGGCGGGGCCATGACCATCTGAGGGAAAACCATAGAGTTTTCCCTCGGATTACTGTGGCCCCGCCCCCAGCGTGCCCGGTGTGGTCGCGTCACTTCCTGGTGACGTGCACGATGGGGTGGAGTTCCCCCCGGGGCCCGATCCGGCGGCGGCGGGGAACGGGCCACTGGGGCAGAGGTTTCCCCGCCCCCCGGGGGGACTTGGCAAGCCTAGTGATGCATAATGCTAATTCTTTGTTTTTGTTTTCTTTCTGATCTTCTAGGGATTGTGCTGCCAACAAATATCATTGGGTTCTTGTTGACACTACAGCATAGATTGTTTCCCTCTCTGTGCTGTCATATAGGAAGAAAGAGCCTGATCTACATTAGGCGTGGATGTCTCAAGGGCCCTAGCACGCATCCCATGATATTACACACATACACGGACTAAGAACCATTAGGAAGGCCCAGCAACTCAAATTTCAAATGATTTCTGCTGGAACTTGCAAATTAATTCCAGGTCTCCCAAGTCTAGCAGCTCCAATTCAAAATAAATAATCTGTAACAGAAAAGTATGTTCCTGGGAAATCTCCAGTACAGCATGGAAAGCTTTATGCTGTAAGTATTATTGTGTGAAAGAGCAAGATGGTTTGAGGGGCAACGAGGAGGCTTTCCCAGACACAAGGATTAGCACTGAAGAAATCTCAAGCAGTGGAATGGGAGAAAGAAATGATGGGGGAAGTATTTGCACAGAAAGGATGTTTTAACTTTGGGGTTCAGAAAATTGCAGTCATTGGCCCATACTGGACATACTTTGCTGTGCAGATAACTTCAGGACAGCTGTTGTATCAGGGCTGAGTAAATGGGGATTGAAAGTAGAGAGGGATCTTTATATTTGGGGTGCAGTGAGCTGCAAATACAGCATATTTAATGAATTTAGGAGGTAGAAATGTGGACCTGCAACAACTTGTGAGGGGAATCTCATTTCTCCTGTATCTCCCTACTTTTCTCTTTCCTTCCCCCGGCATACCCCATAACCTCTCCCCTTTTCCTGCTTCCTTCTCTCCTTGCCACCCACCAGCCAACTTTTATTTTCCCCCTCATCATTAGCTTTTCTTCCTTCCCTCCCCCTGGCAGCCTCTACCTGAAAAAATTGTGGCCCAGTTGTGCCACTGGGCAACTGGGCCATAACAATTCTCTACTTCCCCTTTTCATTTTCTTGGCTGAGCAGCCCCTTTTCTCCTTTGTTTCTGTTTGTCCCACCCAGTTGTTTAAGGTATATAGTGATATGCTGAACCAGTGTAGGATGCTGAGAAACCAACAAAAATCGCTTCATTTGTATACATCTGATAATGGCACATGAGAGGCTCATAGTAATTCAAACCAACAAACTACTTTATTTCACTTCTATAGGGGAAATGGTCAGGTAGATATCAGGTTTGGAACTTGGCAGGTGAACGGGCAACAGAATTGAGGTGAATTTGTATAAATATAAATGATAATTTGTCACAATAAAGTATCTGTTCGGTTCTACGACAGGCTTTTTGAAACTGTTGAGAGATTATTTGCCCCTTCTTAAAGAAATAGGCAAGGGGCTGCGGTGGCTCAAGTGGTTAAGACGCTGAGCTGCAGACCAGAAGTTCAGCAGTTCGAGACCCGAGTGCCGCATGACGGAGTGAGCTCCTGTCTCTGGTCCCAGCTCCTGCCAACCTAGCAGTTCGAAAGCAAGAAATTGCAAGTAGATAAATAGGTACTGCTTCAGTGGAAAGGTAACAGCGTTCCGTGCTCCTCGGCTTCTAGTCGTGCCGGCCACATGACCATGGAAACATCTTTGGACAGCGCTGGCTCTTTGGCTTGGAAACGGAGATGAGCATTGCATCCCTAGAGTCGGATTTAACTGGCTTTCGAACAAGGGAAACCTTTAATTTTACCTAAAGAAATAGGCATCCACTACTTTGTCATGACATTACTAAAGTTTGTGAAGGCAGAAACATCCACATGAGTTCCAATTTCCTTCTTAAACACTTGATAGGGATCACCCATCTTGACTCTGCTTAACTCAACTCATCTAAATGCCACTCTCAAATGCCACTTTTAACTGCCACTCTCAACTGTAGAATTCTATTTGAACCCCCATCAATCAATGTTCTCAAACCAGGTTAAAGCATTAACCATTCACTGTCCATTACACATCCACTTATGGAACAAGGTTCATTCACCAGAGAAGTGTTGTGGACCCTGTTACACATGTTGACTGTCATGCCCAGTTATATAGTAGGAAGCCCTCAAAGACTTGTGAAGGGCACCTTATTTTCCCTGGATCCTCCTCCCCACATTATTTCCTTTTTCCCTCCTGGCAGCTTTTCTCTGCTATCTTCTCTCCCTCTGGTCTACCAACCCACCTTTTATTTGCCCCCCATCTGCAGCTATATTTATAGCTTACATCATTTTCTTCTCCATTTTATTCTCACAACCACCCTGTTTAGTCTAAGAATGTGTAACTGGCCCAAGATCATCCAATGAACTTTTGTGGCAGAGTGGTAATTTGACTGCTCTTCCAGATTCGAGTCTGAAACTATTATCTCTACACCACACCGGTTTTCATGGGGTAGCTACTGTTGAACAGTAACAAACAGCCAGACCTGGGTGAGTTATGTAAGTCATGTGATATCAAGTCAGCCCTGGGCCTCTCCCCACCGTTTTCTGACAGAAACCAAGGCTTGAAGGCTGACAAAACAGCCATGTAATGTCTGTTTCTCTGGGTATAATAGGTTTACCTCTCCTCTATTAGTATTGGAAATTCCCGCCCCTTTACTCAGGTCATGAAAGTATGATGTGCCAGTGAGGCAGCTCACTGCTATCTAAATCTTGCCCATAGTTCCAGTTCAGTGGGTCATAGGCTCAAACTGTTAAAGCCAGTTGATATCTTACAATCTTTTCAGCTAGAGATACTCAAACACTCACCAGTTCTGTTCACAAGCTAATTTTTCATTGAACAGTTTGGCTGTTTATTAGCAATTCAGACCTGTTTGTTGGGTTACTTTATACATATTTAAACAGTATATTACAATGTAATTGGCAGTGTTTTATGCATGTGCATTCTCAGCCCAGTGGAAGTCCTACTTTCTGCTCGGCCTGTTTTTGTTGCATGTTGCTCAGCAGCCAATTGCATAAACAAACAGTGAGCACATCAGTCAGCTGAAGATTATAAATTTGTATTTTGTATATTGTATTATTTAAAGAGTCTTAATATGTGGTGTTTATTTAAGTCAACATTATTGACATTATTTCACTTGTGTGTATTTTTGCACAGCCTTTTGAGAGGTGTAGTTCCCTCCTCACATCCTTTGATTACCTGACCCAACCTCCCATGACCCTGGATACAATCATCTCACAGATGCCAAAGCCCCTGTGAGGCAAGGAAAAGAAACCGCCACCACAGCTACTGCACAGCTGTGAAATTTCTAAACTGCTGTTCATGGTGGATGGCTGACAGGCACCTCTGGACATTCGGCTTAGCTGATCATGGTTGTCCCCTATCGAGAATGTTTGCTACAAAAAATGGTGGCATTTTCCCTTTTCGCTTAGCTCTTTGAAAACCATCCAGCTCTTCACTTTTGAACTTTTGTGTTTGGCATGACAGGAATCTTTGCAGAAGCAGACCTGGATGATGGTTCAAAGGAGGGGCAAGGAGAGAAGTCACTGCTTGGTACTTAAAGGAAGAGACGGAGGACACAACTTCCTTTGTACTTGGGAGTAAAACGTTTTCTTTGTCAAGATCTCTTCTTCGCTTTCCTAGCGGGGCCTTCAAAGCCGAGAAAAGAAAACAGAAGTTCCAGTTGGAATGCAGAGGGATTAAGTTTTTTATTCATTTCCCCTGCTCTGGGCTTGTACTGTGCATTTTGAAAGGAAATGTCCTTGAAAGAGGAGTTCCTCCATAAACTATTTCAGCTTCTGTTTGTTTTTAGATGGAAATTGTTTTCTCAGAGACCCTGCATGGGAGGAAGTAGGTGCTGATAAGTAAGACGAAATAAAGAATCACAGTCTGTAATATCAAGAACCAGCTCTGTTTCCAAACTTAGTTTGTGGCTATTCGTGTGTTTTATTGGGGTTTGTCTTAGCCAGATTGCTTTCTCAAAAGCACACTACGCAGTCTCACTCACTTGAAAGGAAGGCGAGAGAACCTCGCTCAAGGTATTAAATGCTTCATCCCTGACTATCTGTTCAAAGGACTGCTAAGGCTATTTGACAAAATCCTTGGACAAATCAAGGAGCCCTTGCTCCTGTAAATACTTCTTGGGAAAGTCACCCATAACCTAAAATATTAGGCCAGGGATGGCTGACTTCTATATTCTCAAGGATCATTCCGTTCTCTAACTACTACGCCAAATAATCCAACCCCTTGCGGATATTTAGGATCTGTAGTAAGGGCCTTATAGCAATCGAGCACCGAAGCATATATGGTATCTGAAAGCAGAGGTCATTTCGGGGTGGAACACGGGGGAACGCAGTTCCCCCGGGTGAGGTGCAGGGGGGCGGGGCACATGACGAAGCCACGCCCCCTGCTTCCGGCCGCCGCACTTCCAGCCCTCATTCAGCCAGGAGGAGGCAGGAGAAGAGGGAGGGTAAGTTGCTTCCTCCCCGCCTCTCCCCACCCCTGCCTGCCTGGGGCTAGGGAGGGCCTTGGCGGGGCTTCCTCGCACTCCTGCTGGCCTTGCAGGTCCACCGCCAGGCCCCTGATGTCAGGGGGTGTGGCATATGCTAATGAGTTATGCTAATGAGTTCCCCTAGCTCTTTTTCTACGAAATGACCCCTGTCTGAAAGTCTTCCTGAAAGATTTCTTCAAAAGGCAGATTGGCATTGGTTTGCCTCTCTAAGATGTAAGTTAAAGACCTATTCAATTTTTAAAAATATGTGCACACAGAAACTTGGTGCTTCTTTTCCTTACACGTGGAAACTGTGAGCCAACTTTTTTCTACCACACATACATTAAAATTTGCTCAAGGGTAGGCAGGGAGTGTGGGTGGGGAGGTGATTACATGATTCTGGTACCATGGTCTGTCCCACAGCCACCAGGTGGAATATGGTATGTTACGTTCTAGATAAGTTAAGATCAGTTATGACTTGCAGGGCTCTTTTTGTAGCAGGAACTCCTTTGCATATTAGGTGACACACCCCTAATGTAGCCAATCCTCCAAGAGCTTACAGAGCTCTTCTTACAGGGGCTACTGTAAGCTCTTGGAGGATTGGCTACATTAGGGGTGTGTTGCCTAATACGGAAAGGAGTTCCTGCTACAAAAACAACCCTACTCATGAGTCTAAATACCCACTCGTATAATGCTGGGATGTGACACCCTGATCTCATCTGCATTCTACATTAAGAACCCATGGAACTAACTGTGGGTCAGGTTACTGTGCCAGACATTCAGATTCTCTGTTTTCAGCAGGGATCCAGAGGTGCTGGTGATTAGCAAAGTACAAGTAATGCCAAACAGCACAACAGGATTATGGGATATCATACAGTTTGGACTGAGAAAATGTTTTCCTTTTCATTACCTCCTGACTAAGTAGCGCTTGATAGAGTATGGGAAGGGAAAGGATCCTGAAATAGATCCTGGCCCAAGTGCTGCAGCCAACCTTTATCAATAAAATATCATGGGTACATGAACAGTGAGCTTCTTTGAGACTTTTCCTAGCAAGTGGGGAGGGAGTGGACAGCATCTACCTGTTCCTCAAAAACTCCTGTAATGCTACACTGGAATGATACAGATTGGTTCAGACATGGAGTAGTCCCCACTCAAGTATCTTCGAAGCATAATGGTGCTTGCTACGCTAGTCTAGCAGGACCATCATTAGGCTTGTGTGACTAAGGTAGACTTGTGTGGATGGACTATAATTGAGATCAGGCTGTCTATACCCACCAGTTTTTGTCTCTCTGAGCATGCTCCTTTCAACTCTCAGAAGCACAACACTTCATGGAGACAATGGCTGCGGTCACACACGCTAAATAATCCACTTTCAGTGTACCTTCCAACTGGATCTTGCCAGTTCACACAGTACAATCCAGTTGGAAAGTGGACTGGAAGTGGATTGAAATACAATGAAAGACAAAACTTGAATATAAATGAACATAATGAGTAGGGTTGCCAACCTCTCGGTGGGGATGAGAGATCACCCAGAATTACAACTGAGTTCAAAGACCAGTCTCCCGGGAGAAAATAGCTACTTTGGAGGGCACTATATGATGAGGTCCCTCCCCTGCCCAAAATCTGCCTCCCCCCAGGCTCCACCCCCAGATCTCCAGGAATTTCCCAACCCAGAGATGGCAACCGTAATAGTGAGTAGTGTCAAACATTCTGTAGGCAGTAAAGTTAAGTAATATTTTATTGAGTCCTTGGAGTCCTTGTCAGAATTAAGGAGATTAATATGTTCCTTAGGCTTAGGTAGCAAGATGGTATGTGTCTGGGAAAACTGCTTGGAAAGTGTGTTCCAAGTTGTTGAATACACATTAAATTCCAAACTAAAAAGAACTGGAAAAGCCCAATTCATTGCATTCATTAGAGGAACAACAATGAAAAAAACTGAATGCGCATATGCCATTCATTTCCTCCATTTGCATTTATTTGATATAAAAGTGGAACCTTTTTTCCTAAAACAACTTTGACAGTGATGGGTCCAGTCTCTGAGATTTTCATCCCACTTGAATGGGGAAATAAGAAGGTAAAGTCAAAAATGTGTTCTTATCTTTTAATTGCCTTACAAAAGGGGGTGCTTTTTTATCTTCCTAAATCTGGCAAAGAGGATCCATTGGGTGACCGCCACATTAAACATTTTGTTCACATTGAATGGATGATAAAGACGTTACAGCAAGAAATGTTCAACCATTGACAATGAAAGCTAATAATAGCAAGAATGAGTATGTGTGATGGTAGAAAATTAAGCTTTTGAAATAAAAATAAAAAGTTGCACATCCCTCTTTGAGATCCTGTAAAGGAATATGGGACTTGCACAGAAGCACTAGTAGAAAAGACTGGCTATCTAGGGTTGCCGGCTCTGGGTTCGGAAATACCTGGAAATTTTGGGGGTGGAGCCTGAGGAGGATGGAGTTTGGGGGTGGGGGAGAGAGTTCAATGGGGTATGATGTGATAGAGGTGACGTTTTCTCCAGGTGAACTGATCTCTGCCGCCTGGAGATCAGTTGTAATCCCAGGAGATCTCCAGCCACCCCCTGGAGGGTTGCAAACAATAACGAAAACAACCGTGATGTTACATTACGAAAATATATTTAGACTACTATTCTGTAGTGAGTCGTATTTCTTCATCACATTGTAAAAAGATATGCGTATATATACAATGCATATATTTTTACAATGTGATGAAGAAATACGACTCACTACAGAATAGTAGTCTATATATTTTCATAACATAACATCACGGTTGTTTGCATCCTTCCTGTGATCTCTCTGTTGTTTCTACAAAACCACCTGTAGGTGGGCAACCTGAGCTCTTACACTGTGTAGAAAAGAAGGCTGGAGGGTATTTCCTTTTTTCCTTTTCCTTTTTATTTTCTCTTCTTTACTGGATGGATTGGGGTGTTTTTTTTTTTTTTAAAAAAAAGCTTTTAGAATTTTGACAGCAATGTTGCGTTAAGTATACCTTTCAAAAGTAAAGCATATAAATAGTACGGTAAACCATTTTCTGACGCCCACAAAGTAAAAAAGAGAAATAATCGACTATCCAATAAAAGCAACCTGAGGCATAAAGAAAGCTGAGCTTCAATTGTTCTTAAGCACAGAGCGATAGCTCCTTCTGTGCCTGGAAAAAATGTATCACCTGGAAATGACTGCTATGATATGCAACAGACCTAGGAAAGAAATGCATTTGGCTGTTTCCCAAAGTTGTCCTCAAAATTTTTGGGCAAATCCCAGTACTTTCCAGTGAGTTGCCGGTACTGTTCATGGTGCATCTGAGTGCATGAGCCATCAATCTGAACGGTCACTCTGACACTTTACAGCTGTACCTCATTTGGCCCTTTCTGACTGTGGCTCCCCAAATCCCTAAGCATGATCACAGTAGACAGTGATAATGCAGTGCTGACATCCCAAAAGGATTTAAAAAATCCAGGTGTGGGTGGCTTATTTATCATTTGATGACTGAAATATAAGCTACATGTTAAAAGAAAATATAACAGTTCCTCCCCCACAATGGTATATAGGCAAAATAATTTATATAAAATAAATTATAAATCCTTACAAATAAGTTATAGGTCCTTGTTTACAACCATTGAAGAGATTAGCGATTTTGGTTTTTGTTATCCTTTGTTAGGCATTTCTTTCCTCCATTTCTGAAACGAATGGACTTCCTTCATCAGCCACAGAAGTGCTAGTGTTAGCTACACACATACTAGATCACCCTCCTCTTAGCTACACACATACTAGATCACCCTCCTCTCAAGTATACCTGGAGTTGACCAAAGTCCTGGGGCACATGTGTTGCACACACACCATGTGATAGTAGAGCATGTCCTAAATATCTATCTTCTGGATTTTCCAAAATGGCAGTTGTTATAAACCTTTGTGAACAGAAACCAACTACCTCAGCTGTCCTGAAGGCAGGAGGTCCTGCTTGCTTTGCACTTTGGTTCTTCCTTTCAGGATTCTTGTGAGGTAAATAGAAGTAGGCAGGGCTATTTCGGGGCAGGAACGCACAGGAACCGGCTGGCTCCCAAGTTGGCCATGCCCAGCAGGAACTCATTAGCATAATAGGCCACACCCAACAGCAGAAACACATTAGGATTGGCTACATTAGGGGTGTGTGGCCTAACATGCAAAGGAGTTCCTGCTACAAAAAAGGCCCTGGGTTTTGACAACAAACAAGGTAAACGGAATAACAAGCAAAAGGTGGGTGTGGCTGGATGACCACACTTCTGGTAACATGGGGGTGCATCCTAATGTGCTAATGAGCTGTGCTGGCAGGGGTGTGGCCTAATATGCTAATGAGTTTCTGCTGTTGGGTGTGGCCTATTATGCTAATGAGTTCCTGCTGGGCTTTTTCTACAAAAAGAGCCCTGGAAGTAGGGGTTTATTAGCCCCACTTTTAGAAATGTAGGACTAAATGACAGATTTATTCAAAATCGCAAGGTAAATTTGTCTTTCTTAAAATGGTAGGCAGAGTTAGGCACTTATATCACTGATTTCAGTGTTCACAGCCTTTCTTTAGTTCTGGAACATCTGTTAAAGAAGTTTGTTTTACCTGCCTGTTGTTACCACTAGATGGCACTATGGTTTTGGAAAACAGCTCCAATCCGTAAATCATTCCTTCAGTTGCAAATAATTCAGAGGTCTCAGAGGAAAGGAAGAGATTTAATAAACACTGTGTTTATTCTTTTCCCAAAGTATGTAAACATCTAGTGCAGTTGATAGTGTTGTGACTTTGAAAAATGTTGATTGGAATTAAGTGCAAACACTGAGTTGTCAGGTTTGTTTGCTTTTGTTATGCCATTTCTCCATCTTTTTTACAAGTGAAATTCAAAGTCCCACAAATTATTACAGAAAATAAGTGAACTCCCATGGGACCCCCCCACTGTAGTTATTATTTTAGTATGTCAGAAATAGTTTCTTTGGTTAAAATGTAATCTATTACATTTATCTAATGCCCCAAATTTAACCAACTATTCTTAAATTGTAGGATTCTAGTGCCTATGCTGAGTTATTTTTGCAGTTTCTGGCCATTTCTGAAATATTAATTTCACACATTTTTTCCTTAGAACCTAATAATTTTGCCTCCAGTTGTAATATGAAATCTCATTTCCACATAATAGTGGCAACCTCCAACCAAAATATATTAACATATACCTACAAGAGCTGCGGTGGCTCAGGTGGTTAAGACGCTGAACTGCAGGCTGTGGAAGGTCAGTAGTTCAGCAGTTCGAGACCCAAGTTGCTGCATGACGGAGTGAACTCCCGTCTCTAGTTCCAGCTCCTGCCAACCTAGCAGTTCGAAAGCAAGAAATTGCAAGTAGATAAATAGGTACCACTTCGGTGGGAAGGTAACAGCATTCCATGCGCCTTGGTGTTTAGTCATGCCGGCCACATGACCATGGAAACGTCTTCGGACAGTGCTGGCTCTTCGGCTTTGAAACGGAGATGAGCACCGCAACCCTAGAGTCGGATTCGACTGGCTTTCGAGCAAGGGAACCTTTACCTTTACTTACAAGAGATATAAACAATTAGCATTGCTTAAATTATGTTTCCAAAAAAAACAAAAAACCTGTTACAAATAGCCTGCAAGCTTTTTCAGAAGCAAGACTTGCCTTCTATTAATTAGAATATCAGACTAGGGGACACAAGACTGTGAATCCGTGCTTAGCCATGAATTTCTAACCAGATAACTTTGGCCCACTCCCTCCTAGACAAATGTCTTCCTCACAAAGTTGTTCTGAGGAGTAAATGGGTATGGGAGAACTGTGTATGCTCCCCTGAGCTCCTTGAAAAACAGGGAGGGTAAAAATTGGATAGATACTGGGCCCCCATGATTTTAAAGAGAGAAATCCTGGATCTGGAAGCCTGGAAAGAATAAGGGGGTGGGCACAGCTTCCCTTACGTTCTTTGCACAGAGTGGCTTCTTAAGCAGGATGGTTTTTTTTCATCCCTCCGCCCTGTTTCTTTTAATAGATATTCAGCTGCCAGGCTGTACGTTCTAGAATATATTCATTCCTCATTAGGCCAGGGGTTTGTTCAGGGGGATTCTTTTGGTCAATTCGTGCAGCTATATTTTTATGCATATCCGGGGAGTCCCCCAAGTAGGCAGAGACCCTTATTTTGTTTGTGAGCAGTCCCATTCTGCTGCTTTTCTTATTACTATTAGAGGCAGTGATACTTGAGGATGCTGTCATGTGTCTAACGCCATCAACTATGGAAAAAAACAGTTTGTATCAAAGCCATTAGAACAGTGTTGCATTTTTGTGCTTTCCTTTTTGATTTCCAAGGGTTGTCAAGTTCTCCCCCCCACCCCGTCCACATCCAGAGGCAGTAAACCTCTGAATCCTAGTGCCAGGAAGCAACCCTGCTGCTGGACCTCCAGAAGAATTGGTTGGAGGCTATGTGAGACAGGATCCAGCAGGGCTCTTATGTCCTTATGTTTAAGAAAGCTTTTGGAGGGGGTTAAGCTTTTGGCTTGGCTTTTGTTGTTGTTGTTGTAGATGTTGTGTGGGTTCCTTTGTTGCCTGTATTGCTTTGACATTTCTCTTGTGATTGTATTGTATTGTTATTGTAAGCTGCACTGAGAGCCCTGTAGGGGTAGTACTGAGGGGGGTACACATTAGAAATAGCTAACTAAATAAACATGATATCTGATACAGATGAGGGGGGTGTCTAGGGTTTATGTCTCTCTGAGCAGTAAAACCGAGTGCTTGACTGGAAAAAAGGTCCATGCATTAGTTCTGGTTGTGGGATATGGGACTGCAGACTTTGTAATTTCATTCCAACTTTTCCTGCTCAGGGATAATTGAGAAGAAGGAATGAAAAAAGAAATAGTGAAGCAAATAGATGCATAAAGGAATAAAGGTGAGATTCTCAAGGTTATCCAAAGCTTTTTGTATTCTTTCAGCAGTGCTACACTCAGGCATGTCCGTATTCCTTGGTCTATCGGTTTACTATGATTATTTTATCATACACATCATTGTTTATTATACTTACAACTGTTTTTCTGCTGTTTACCTGAGTAATCCTATGCATAGTTACTCCAGTCCAAGTCCATTGATTTCTACAGGCTTAGGTTGGAGTAACTATGCATAAGATTTCACTGTTAGTCTTGATATCATCATCAATATTATCAATGAAGCTAATTGGCTTCAAAAGGACATTCTCAATGCAAAACATTAAGCTATTGCTTTTGTATTGTACAATTTTTCAGGGGTTTCTCCATAAGACAAAGCTAGGTAGAGTTTCTCCCCTCAAATACCTAGATGTTAATGTTCATTTCAAAAGTATTTTTGAAAAGTAGTGTACTACTTATGTTCTGTTCAGAGGTTCATATTTTTCAACTGTTGTCTGTAATTCATCAATTAATTCACAGGGCAGAGATATGGTCTTTTTCTATTTCAAAGTCTTTTTTCCTGTGAAAGTCAGAAGATTCTGTTTTCAATGGCAATTTTTCATCTGCAAGCCAATTTCTTACTTAGGTGTTTCCTAAAGATAAAGATTTATGAGAATGAAATAATATGACTGAGGTCAGGATTTCTGCACTTCAATATTACCCAAAGGGATTCTTAAGAGTGCTCAGATTTTTATCCAGTTCCCACAGGATACTAATCAACACACAGTCCAACTTCAATTATGGATTCAGAGAGCTGATTTTTTTCCCTCCCTGTATCAATTATTCTGAAATTTAAAAGCCAAGATATGTACAAAACTCTCTATCATTTACTAACTTTAGTCTGGTTGTTTTTACTCTTAGGTTATCAAGTACATGTAAATAATTTGCTACTCTCGATTAGAATAAAGTTATTTTAATTTTTAAAAAACAGCTGAAGTGCTGTACGATCAGTGATGTCTTGTTCTATACTTAGATAAGGATATGTAATGGTCCAGCTCCTCCTCCTCCAGAAAGTAAACCTGCCTAATACTGAGCCATATTATTGTTTCATCTAACCTGGTATTGTTTTCTCTGCTTGCGCTCTGCAGTGCTTCAAATTCTCAGGTGAGACTCTTTTCCAGTCCTGTGGTGACCTTTTAAAATAGAGATACCAGAAGCTGAATGCAGGACTTTTTGCAGACAAGCATGTGTTTGTTCTGTGCACCTTGGTGTTTAGTCATGCTGGCCACATGACCACAGAAATGTCTTTGGATAGCGCTGGCTCTTCGGCTTTGAAACGGAGATGAGCACCGCAACCCTAGAGTCGGATTTGACTGGCTTTCGAGCAAGGGAACCTTTACCTTTTACGTGTTTGTTCAACAAATGTATTGGCCCCTTCTATTGGATTTTTGGATCAAGAAGACAAAGGTAATGACTACTGAGGAACTGTACAACTTTAAGGTTGATGATGGAGAAATTGAAATTGTTCAAGACTTTCTTTTCCTTGGCTCCTCCATCAACCAAAAGGGAGACTGTACTCAAGAAATCAGAAGGAGGTTGAGACTGGGAAGGGCAGCCATGAAGAAACTAGAAAAGATCCTTAAGTGTAAGGATGTGTCACTGGTGACAAAGATCAAGATAATTCATGCCATAGTATTCTCCTTTATGATATGGGGATATGAGAACTAGCCTTACAGTGGCTGGCCTCCTTTTCCCCAGGTCGGGGACAAAGGGTGGCGCTGGGGGGGAGGAAGTTGTCTTGGAGACACGCACTTGAATGCAGGGTGCCGCAGGGCGCGATTCTCTCCCCAATGCTATTTAATATCTATATGCCTCCCTTGCCCAAATTATTTGGAGATATGGGCTGGGCTGTCACCATTACACTGACGACACCCAGCTCTACCTGCTAATGGATGGCTGCCTGGACTCTGCCCCTGAACATCTGGACAGGGTGTTACAGGCCATGGCTGGTTGGTTACAGCAGAGCTGACTGAAGTTGAATCCATCAAAGACGGAGGTCCTGCACCTGGGCTGGGGGGTCCAAGGTTGGGCATTGGGCTCTCAGCCTTTGACAGTGCCCAGTTGGTGCCGGCGCCAAAGGTGAAGAGCCTGAGTGTGTTCCTGGATGCCTCCATGTGTATGGTAGCCCGGGTCACTGCCACAGCCAGATCAGCCTTTTTCCATCTGAGGCGGATCAGGCAGTTGGCCCCATATCTCACCCCTTGTGACCTGGCTGCAGTGATCCATGCAATGGTCACTTACAGGCTAGATTATTGTAATTCTCTCTACGTGGGGCTGCCTTTAACTCTGCTCCAGAAATCGCAGCTGGTGCAGAATGCAGCAGCATGGGTACTGAACGGGTACTGATGTCACTGCCTGTGTGGGCCCACATCCGCCTGGTGCTGCGCAAACTGCACTGGCTGCCTATTGCCTATTGAATCTTTGGTGGTACATTTATGCTCACATGAATGCTCACAGTTAATTGATGATTTGAACCTAGCACAAACCATAGTTGGCCATGGCGTTTAAACTAGCAGTACTTTGTCTCTCTGTTTTGCAGGTGCACTGCCATACATCTTGTGGGGAGCACAAGGATACGGACTAGCTGCAGCTACCTCCAACCTCCCCCTCCCAGTGCCTGCCTGCCTGCCAGACAATACAAGCAACAGCTTTGCCTGCAAGCATGTTGGCATTCATGGAGAAAAGAGAAATGTGTCACGGCTAGCCTTTGTCTCCAATCTTATCTCCTCACTCGTTCCCCTTGTTGTCCCACCTGGGAAACTGAAACCAGAAAGCAAAGCACCAGAATCACCGTCTGAAGTTTTTCGGCAGAACACTAATGCTGGGAACAATTCTGTTCAGATTCAGCATATTCATGATGTTAAAACAGGGGTGTGGTTCAGATCGGATCTTAATGAAGCTCCATTTCACATGTTTATTTTTTGAGTCCTTTTTTGAAAATGTAGCAAATAAAAATATTAGGCAAGCAAAAACGACTGTGTTTGACCTAGGCATTTGTCTGCCACAAATGTTTTGTAAATCAGAGAATACACCCCAAGATAATTTTTTTAACTATATTAGTTGAACAGAAGACCAACTTGGAGAGAGAGAGATACGTGTTGGAATAGGGATGTGCTGTGATAGCCTAAGAACTAAATTCAGCCCTTGTGGTTGTCCTTGTAGGCCCCGTCCTCCCAGTCTCAAGACCACTCTCTCTAACGTGTGCATCAGCCAGTCTCTCAAGCTGCAAACTGGCACTAGGAAAAAGAATTCCCTTTCATAATATAAACAACAACAGGAACCTTAGAGAAACTCTCTACCTGGTGGCCTTTGTTCATGAGAGCATAGGCTACTGCAGGATCCTTCCTTTAGCGCCTGAGACAAGGCAAATGAGAATAAAAAATAAAGTGTATAGCAGAGGAATTCTGCCTATGCCTCTGTAGCTGTTCTCACTGAGCAGGAAGGAGTTAAAGAGCTCTTTGCCAGCCTATAAGCTTTTGCATGAATAAATCAGTAACCAATGCTGGCGCAACTGCTCTTCAGTTCAAAAGATTGCCGCTATTGAATATCATCCGGTCTGGAGATAGATCAAGATGGATAGCTGTGTTTTTCTGTCTGTAGCAGTGGAAAAGAACAAGAGTCTATTAGCACCTTAAAGACTAACAAAAATCTGTGGCAGGATATGAGCTTTCATGAGTCACTGCTCACCTCTTCAGATACAACTGGAATAGGGAGTCCATTTGTCCTATTTATTGGAAAGTGATTTCAGATGCCGAATGACATCAGCAGGCAAATTACAGTAGAAGGTGAATGACACTAGCAGGCATGATTGGATTTAGGTGAGATATGCAGAGGGGTGGTATGCATGGAGAAATCAGCATTGGAAACCTAGGTCTCGATTCAGTCCAGGAGGATACATTGTCTTGAGCTTCATTATCAGTTGCAATTCAGCAGTCTCTTTTTCTAATCTCCCTATGAAATTCCTTTGTAGGAGAACTGCTACTCTTAGGTCAGCAACTGAATGTCCTGGAAGGTTAAAATGTTCCCCCACTGTTTCTTGAATATTGTGGTTCCTAATGTCAGACTAATGTCAGACATAAGGTCTGGAGTATTATACCTGCTAAGGCAACAGAAAAGAATCCGCCTTCACCTGTGTCTGTTTAACAGTGCAGTCATAAGCAGTCTTACATCCTTCTCAGCCCACTCAGTAGATCTTAGGAGGGCATAACTCTACCTAGGATGACACCGTTGGTGGTATACAATTCTCCCCAGCAGCATAGAGTGATGCCTGTCGGGAAAAGGCTTATAAGAGATCATAACCATAAATGCCTTTCCCAAAAAGTAAATGTAAAAATTTTTTTTAACAAATCAGCACCTTTCCATTTTGACAGTAAAGGGAACAGAATGAAAGGCAGTCTTTAAAACTTAGTCATGTTAGGGATATTTGAACAGAGGTTTTTTGTATTTAACTCTCCCCCCCTTAAAGGATAACATTAAGGAGTAACATGGGAAAATATGACTCTGGCTCTGATGATGTAATGGTTCTTTGTGGTGACATTTTTAAGAGCCCTTGGGGAGCAATGACAATAGCAGTGTAAGAATGTGAGATGTGCTTTGTAGTAAAAAGGAAACAAATAAATGTCCCCATTAAACCTTGTGAGGTCAACAGCCGTTCTACAGACCATTTGATTCATACTTTCACTGACACTTCTCTTCTGACTTATCTTTTGGAAGGAACATAAAATAAAGGTGCTGCTCCCAACCTCTTGTACACAGATCATGACAAAGGGTTTTGCATGGGGGGGGGGGGTGGAGTGTGAAAAAACCCTGCCTTTTTAAAAAAAAGTCTTTTAAGGAGGCTTGGCTAGGACTCCTTTAATCAAAACTCACTTTTTTATGAACTTGGTTTTATATGAAACACTATTCCAAATTGTCCTGGCGATTTGCTGGAAAATTTTGAAAATGTTCAACAATCACTTCTGGTCATGCCATCTCCAAAGGATATCACAGAGATTAAGAAGGTATAGAAAAGATGACCTCTGAGGGACTGCAGTCTGTCCTACAAAGAAAGTTAAAGTTTAAAAGAAAGAGACCTGGGGTATGTGCTTGTCTCTCCCCCTAAACCTGGAATGCAGCTCGGCACTGCAGAGTATAAGCAAAAGGGTTGTGACTGATCACCCAAACCTATGATGCTGCTGTGGGTTTCCTCTGTCTTTCCCTAGCCTGGTGCTCTCCCCACCCTTGTAAGTATGAGCAAAACTTTGCAGCTGTACCCCTCTGCACCTTTCTCTGGGAATATTAATTATTATGGGGAAAGGGAGTTATCTGGTGAATCACCTTCTAGCTAATAGCAACAGGACAGAAAGGCTCTAGAAAATGAGAGCCACTGCTTATGGAATCAAGAAAGCACTTTGTAAGCAGCTGATGATTGGTGCAGATACAATGGAAACACCTATGGGGGGGATCTCTTCTTTTGCAAGATGGTTTGACTGTGATGGCTGGGAAGGTCTCCAGTCAGTTTCATTATCTCTTAATTCTTTTCACGTTCACTTTGAGTCAAATTTCTGATTGAACTCAATTATACCAAAACCAACATCCATGTGAGTAACCATTTTTCTCAAGACCAGCCAAAATGATACAAAACAATATTCAAGCTTTTGAGTTCTCCATAAGTCTTTACCAAGCTGTATGTTTTGAGTGGGCCAGGGAGATGTTGTAGGTTGTGATCTTAAGTTCTTGTCCCGCGACTAACCTGTGTGAGATGCTGAACAGGTGTTCAGATTTGAAATTATGCTGGCTTCAGACAGTCTAGGAAGAAGAAGTAAAAAAAAGAAAAGAAGCATCCCACTGAAAATACAAAAAACAACCATTGATCTCTGTAGTACCTGATGAGCCACAAATCCCTGAAAAGATGAAGAGCAGAATAAGAACTTGATAGGAGCCGTGGTGCCTCAGAGGTTAAGACGCTGAACTGCAGGCTGGAAGGTCTGTAGTTCGGCAGTTCAAGACCCTAGTGCCACATGACAGAGTGAGCTCCCATCTCTGGCCTCAGCTCCTGCCAACCTAGCAGTTCAAAAGCAAGAAACTGCAAGTAGATAAATCGGTACCACTCTGGTGGGAAGGTAACAGCATTCCGTGTGCCTTGGCGTCTAGTCATGCCGGCCACATGACCATGGAAATGTCTTTGGACAGTGCTGGCTCTTCAGCTTGGAAACAGAGATGAGCACCGCCCCATAGAATCGGATTCATCTAGCTCTCGAACAAGTGAAACCTTTACTAGTTCTTGTATTAACAGTGCTCAAAGTAAACAGTCAAAACAGGAGCCAGACTGAGTAGCATTACCTTGTGTTATGGGGTCAACACATAAGCACAGCTTTTTCCCTTGTTCCCATGTTCACCATCCTCTAGTTGAGCTTCTTTCTAAACTGTGCTTGTCCTGCCGTGCAAGTTTTAAAAGTTACAGAAGGAATCTTCAAGTTCTATGTTGCAATACTTCTACTTGTGGTATGCTCTGGGGGAAGAAAGGGAATCTTGCTATGAGCATAATGTTCTGTCATGTACACAACTAGCCACTAGATGTCAATACAGTTCCATAAAAACAGGAGATTAAAAACAGGTTTGATTTTCTTGGAAAAGCTAGAGAGTTTAAAGAGTTGTACTTAAAGTGCTGTATGCTTTACAAGAATGGGCAAGTTTGCTTAGAAAATAAATAATAACTGACAATTAAATAACTTTTTCAGATTCATACTTTAAATTTTTTCATGGTAGAGTATGGTAGGATGTTGTTGTTGTTGTTATTGTATGGCACTGTGTGAAGAATAGCCAGGAGATCCTAAGATTGTCTGGCAGCAAGAAGTTCTAGCTGTTAAGTGTTATGCACCATTAGGTGGCAAGCTAGACTTGTTTTTAAGGCAAGCAAGAGACATTTCAGAGGTGGTTTGCCATTGTCTGCCTCTGTATCACGGCCCTGGTATTCCTTGGAGGTTGCCTTTCCAAATACTAGCCAAGGCTGACCCTGCTTAGCTTCCAAATTCTGATGAGATCAGGCTAGCCTGAGCTATCCAGGTCATGGCATGGTAGGATGTTACAGCTTAGAATAGCACTATAAGAGCCACAAAGTTACAAAAGAACTAAGCTACCTCGCTGTATAAAGGCACACACACATACAGCTGCCTAAGACTGGCAGACCATTGGTCTATCATTGTTCTTCATATCTTAAAAACAGTACCTATTCTCTTAGGGTTACAGTGAAAATGTGTATCTGAAGAATGTGGCCTGGGACGTTAAGGGTTAATTCAGTAGAATTCACATTAAAACTGCCTATCGAGGCATGATCATGTTGATGGTCTTTCCCCTCCTAAATATTAGATGTATAAATCAAAGAATCTTTTAGAAGAAGAAAAAGAAGAAGAGATTGGATTTATACCCCGCCCTTCACTACCCAAAAGTGTCTCAGAGCGGCTTACAAACTCCTTTCCCTTTGCCTCCCCACAACAGACACCCTGTGAGGTAGGTGGGGCTGAGAGAGCTCTGACAGAAACTGCTCTTTTTTCAAGAACAGCTCTTATCAGAACTACGGCTTGCCCAAGGTCATCCAGCCAGGTGCAAGTGGAGGAGTGGGGAATCAAACCCAGTTCTCCCAGATTAGAGTCTGCACACTTAACCACTACACCAAACTGGCTCTTTTCTTTTAATTAGAACATTGCAATGTTGTAAGTTATTTAAAAGCATGTGAAACATTCGTTTCTACAAACAAGAAGCTTTATGGAGTTGCCTAATAGGAGAGTTGCTGCTCCTGGTGTAGTCTGTTGTTTTGATTTATTTTTTTGATTGCTTATATTTTATTTTTTTAGAAATCAGGAAAGAAGAGTGGGATATAAATTTTGAAGTGAACATCCCGGCAGTTACACCCTTAATAAAAGTCATTTTTGTATGACTCTAATCTGAGATGATACCTTTGAAATGCAATAAGTTTTCAGATAACCAATGCTGGATTTCTCAGCTCTGTTGCAAAGGCTGAAGTAGTGGTATCTTTTCTCACACACACACACAAAAAAACCCACACAGAGTATTTTCAGCAAAGCTAATCCCATTAACAGAAGTCCTAATGTCTTGGCTGTGTTTTACTGCAAGGTTGCCTCCTGGTGTTTTCCTTTCCTATGATGCAGAATACCTGCTGAGGGGCTTTGTTGATTGTTCATTCTCTTGCTTTTGAATACCCAAAGTTGAGTTGAAGATGGATAATGATTGATGGTTGTGACAAAGAAGTCACTGATGGGGGGAGCAGCCCCCCCCCTCAACTTATGGTGGGAATAAGTTATTGCCTTCCGAACAGCTTGGGTTGTTCTCTTGACTTTGACCTGTGGAATTAACTTGAATTTCTGCCTCACTGTTTGAAGTGAAATATATTTAAAATTATGGTCCAAATAGCCAAGATGAAATATTTTCAAACCCTACTGCCATGCACTTAAGTTTCTCCTGTCAATAATATTAGGGTTTAAAGGTATTTCATTTTGACTGGGTCATGCTCAGGGTGACTGTCTGAGCAGTGTCATTTCCCCTACATATAAGAAACAAGTTTTATAAAATGTACACTTCAGTGAATGTGTTGAATGCCCGTTTTTGTCATGAGTACATGGGCTAGGGAGCTTGGTGCCTGAAGAGAGTTCATTCTTGAGGGACAGGAGCTAACAGTGTTGGGCCAGAGATTGCAACTGCTTAGAGAAGAGGAAGTTCTAAAAGAGAACTTAGGGAAGGTGGATCAAAAACAACATGCCACGTTGTATATCAGACAAATTATGAATCTACACAACCAATGATTTTGATAGTCATTGTCTCTTCCCAAAGAATACTGTGAATTATTGTGGAATTGAGCAGAGATATCTAAAAGAATTGTCAGCATTTTAGAATTTTTATTTCCCAGGATTCATTGGGAGATACCATGATAGTTTAAATAATATACACTTAATATAAGTTTGTTACTGATATTGATATGGGGAATGGGCAGTAGGTCTGTATCTAGCTGGGAACAGACGGTTACTACAAGTGGAAATTTAATAGGACCAAAGAACTGGGGTTTGAGGAGGACATTGCATCCTACCTGCCCAGTCATATAGACAAAGTCCAGTCGTGCAATGTGGTTTACTTTTGTTCTCTTCATAGGGTAAATATTCGATGGATCAAACTTTGTTTGTGGTATCTCACCCTAAAAGTTGGACAGCATGATCTCTGATGTGTCCAGTTTTGATTTCACAAAGCTGAATTCACCATAGATGAAGTTGGATAGTGAATGAATGAATGAATGAGAGAAAATCATTTGCCACTTGTTTTTCTTTTCACAGGCTTATAAAAATTCTGTTTGCCTTTCTGCATAAACACTGTCCCAGAATGGAAGCCTATTTCAAACTATAGCAAAGCACATTAAAAAAAACAAAAACCCAGTCATAGGACATAGGACACAATCCAGTCACAATTAAGCACTTTGGAGTCCCACTGATTTCAGTAAAGAAGTATATGTTTCACTCTCTTCCATTGCAATCAATACCACTTAATTTGGCTGGAACATGCCCATGTGTTGGAAATACTTTCCCTCTCTCAGTTGTTGCCCAAAATTTCAGGGCTGAAGTGACAGACATTTCACTCCCTTTTCTTAAGCAATGTATCAGGTACAACTTGCTGTGAACTGCTCAGGGTTTAACTGAGCAAAGAAACTGCACTGATCTGGATATAAATATAATGTTCTTTTTGGAAGGCAGGGATGATTGCCAAACCTTGATTTTTTTAAAGCCACGCAGGTAATTTCCCCTTTGGGCAAGACAGATTCAATTTAAGGCAGCTGATGCCAGTGTTTCTGATATCTGGGGAACACCACTCTGAACAGCTCATTCAGCACAGACTGTAGTGTGCAAGTTTGACCGGCTGTGTTCCATACACAAGTCCTTTTCTATGGAACTCTGAAGCTTTTCTAAAATAACTTTTTGAGACATTAGTACAGATTTTATCACTCTTTTAATATTGAAGATTAAATTGAAAAAAGGCACATGTTAAGAAGACTTTTCATTGTGGGTAATTTTTATATCTCATGATATCTACACCAATGATATCAACACGGGTGAATCGGTTGGCCATTTTTTATAAGCAACTCACATGCTTGGTACAAAAACATGTAAAATTGTTTATAGCAGTAGCCACTTCATGTGTAGAAGCATTAAGTGGGCCAGTGATGCAAGTATTCGGGGGATAAGCTACTCTTTCCTCCATCTCTCCTAGGCAGTGCTTCTGAAATCCATCTCCTCTTTCACCAAAAGAATGGGTGGATCCAATTCGCTATAGGTTGGTCTGACTTGAATTAACGGTGAGGTGTACAGGGGAAATGGTTTAGAGTTAAGGCATTCTGTAGAACTTTAATATGAGAAAGCCAAATGAATCATCCATCTCTATCTGACTGAAGGGTTAAATGAATCAAGGACAAGTCCCTGTAGAGAAATGGCTAGAGTTTCAGATTAGGACAGGAATGCCTAAATTCAGATATTTTTAACTCAGCTGTGAATCTCATCTTGGGACAGTCATTATCTATGAGCCCAAACTACCTCACAGGGTTATTGGGAGGATAAAATGGGGGAGAGGAAAACTATGTATGCTATCCTTGACCTCCACGAAGGAGAGATGGGATAAGAATGTGATAAATAGCTAATTATCCAACTAAATTGTTCCTAAGCACCTTCTTTCATTCTTCTTCGTGCATGAAGAAACTCAGTTGAGAATTATATATATTTTGCAACAACAGCCTCAGCATAAAGCCTGCAATCTGCAACTGGGTCTCCCAGGAGGGAGGTTGTCAAACTGGCAGCATTGCCCCAGTTCCTTTAAAGCACAAGCAGATAAAGATCCGTGCACATACCAGCCTCTGGGAAAAGCTGCAATAAGTTCAGCAATGAAGGTGAATGTTTCATTAAAAATAAAAGACACAAAGTATGAAATGCTACTCTTTGTTTCTTGTGGTGTGAAGAAACAAAACACCCAGACTATGACTTGGCACTCCTCAGAGTCCAACTTACCTCCTTTAAGCAGGAACTTTTCTTTTCTGAATAACAGCCTTAGGAGGATTTGAACAAACTTGGTAATATCCATATTGCCAAACAGAAGGCTAAAAGTTTATTTTTTAAAATCTAAACCAGTTTAGAACTCTAGCAAAAATTACACTGATTCAGGGCTCTTTTTGTAGAAAAAGCCCAGCAGGAACTCATTAGCATAATAGGCCACACCCAACAGAAGGAGCTCATTAGCATATTGGGCCACACCCCTGACAGCACAGCTCATTAGCACATTAGGCCGCACTCCCATGTTACCAGAAGTGTGGTTATCCAGCCACACCCACCTTTTGCTTCTTATTCTGTTTACCTTGTTTGTTGTCAAAACCCAGGGCCTTTTTTTGTAGCAGGAACCCCTTTGCATGTTAGGCCACACAACCCTAATGTAGCCAATCCTAATGAGTTTCTGCTGTTGGGTGTGGCCTATTATGCTAATGAGTTCCTGCTGGGCATGGCCAACTTGGGAGCCAGCCGGAACTCCGTTCCTGTGCGTTCCTGCCCAAAAATAGCCCTGCTGACTGATTTCAAGGATCCACTTTTGTAGTAAAACTGAATGTGGAAGCTTCAACAGACCTATCCTTGGTTCTGTTTATTCTTTATGCATTGCCTCCAGATACAAGTCATAAATAGTTAAGCTCTTTTCTATGCCATTAAGAATGTCTAGTGGAGAATTTGCTATGGCATGGATGAGTAGCCGTTTTGTCATGAACAAGATCTGGTGAAAGGAAGACGGGAGACCGGCAGAAAGGCTGGCAATCCTGGGCTAAGGGACTAGGATGTGTAGGAAGCTGTAGAGGCTGGCACAAGGTGGGGGGCAAGTGAGACCTTTGGTTCAGCTACTCTGCCCAGCAAAGAAGAAGGGCAATATATCTGGTTTGCCAAGTGTTCTGGACCCAAAATCTGAGTGAGGCAGCACTGATGTACATGAATTTATCTCCAAATCAGATGTTGTCAGCCAATTTTCCTAGAATTCCTGTTTCTGTCCCCTTGGGCATAGTGGTGCAAAAAGTGCCTTTTGCTTCCTCCCCCCAACATTCTTCTGGATGGATAATAAGGGGGAAGAGCAAAACAGGATGAGCTTTGCAGTCTTTTCCAGGGGTTTATGCTCAGTGTGAATTGTGTATAAAACAGTGTCAAGAAACAGCATTCCCAAATGAAGGGAAGGAATATTTTAAAGCTCTTGTCTATGAGGCATAGGCTCTGGTGCCTCATTTACTGACCTCGAGGCAAGCTCTGCCATGGACACTTGTGTGAGCACAAAAATGAGCCCTATTGCCCTTCCTTCATAGGTGTCCCCCCTTTTTTCCTGTTTGGGATAGGGATGGGCATGAACTGGGGGAAATGGAGGTTTGTGGAGGTTTATGGTTTTCACTAACCATGAACTTCCACAAACTTCTCCATTCCACAAACCATTTCGTGATTCGGGAAGTTTGTGGGGCTGCAGCCCCACCTGGAAGTGAGCTCCAAAGGCATTTAAATGCCTTTGGAGCTTATTTCTGGGTTAGGCCGCCCACCTGGAAATGAGTCCCAAAGCCATTTAAATGCCTTTGGAGCCCACCTCCAGGTCCAGCTGGCCTTAGAGTGAACTCCGAAGTTCTGTATATAAGGGCCTGCCCATATAAGGACATATAAGGCCTATAGAGGCCTTCGGAGCTCACTCTCAGGCCGACTGGACCCAGAAGTGGACTTCAAAGGCATTTAAATGCTTTTGGAGCTCACTTCCAGTTGGACAGCCCAATCCTGACTCACTCAGGTCCCGGATGGTGGGCTGTGATGTTATTTAAATGCCTTCGGAGCTCACTTCCAGTCTGGCTGCCAACTGGGAAATAAGCTCTGAGGGTACTTAAATTCCATCCGAGCCCTCCATGGAGGTTCATGGGTGGATCGTGGGAGGCAGTTCTCCCAAACCCTTGGTTTGTGAACCATCAACCAGCCTGGTTTGTGCTTGAACCACGGTTCATTTATGGGTTCATGCCCATCCCTAGTTTGAGATCTTTGGTGACTGGTTTTCCTGTGTGTCCTCTCATCAGAATTGTTTTCCTGGCTTCCAGGAAAACTGACACATTTTAAAGCTGAGCCAATAGGAATGCATTGTAAACCAGAATTGTTTTTCTGGCTTCCAGGAAAACTGACACATTTTATCTAGCGTTGGCAAACTATCCCCATGTCCCCTATTCAAAGCTGAGCCAATAGGAATGCATTGTAAAACAAGCTGAACATAGTAAATGTGGTGGACGAAGGCCCTTCTGTTTTGTATAATGAGTCACCAGAATCAGCCAAAGAGTTCTTTACAAATGCAGCCTCCAGTCACATATTGATGAATGCTTGAAGTTCTGCCTGGTTGTGGATGGTTGACACAGCCTGCACTTTCCTTTTTCATACATACAGTTGTAATCTCCATTTCATACAAGCAAGACTGCCAAATTCTGTGATGCTCCTCCCAAATTGCAGAGAAATTGAGGGAGAAATTATGTTTTCTGCTTATTTTAGCTAGTTTCTAGTTTAGATTTAGCCACTGCAATAACCTCCTCAAAGGACAGTATCTTACCAGTAAGCCACAATATTATCCCATCTTGTATCCACCATAAATGCTTTTATCTACTTTTTATCTACTTCATTTATACCCCACCTTTCTCCCCATTGGGGACCCAAGGCAGCTGACATAATTCTCCTCTCCTCTCCTTCATTTTATCCTCACAACAACTCTGTGAGATAGGTTAGGCTGAGTGTATGTAACTCACCTAAGGTCACCCAGCAAGCTTCCAGGGCAGAATGGCGATTCAAAGTTGGTTCTACCAGATCCTAGTTTGACACTCTAACCACTACACAACACTGGCTTTGTGCTTACCTTCAATTCCCTTCATGGCATCAGCTCCGCATTTCTCCACACCCTTATACCCTGACATATTTCCACACATGAACTTTGCTCACCCTTCTTTCCCACTTCCAGCTGCCTGAAGGTCTCCTGCCCTCTCAAACGTCTCCATCCTAGCTTCCTTGCTGCTCTTTATGCCAAGACTTGTCTCCTAGAACATCTATATGAACCCCTTCTTTCACATCTCACCTCAAAGTTCATGCCTTCTGAGACATGTGGCTCAGTGCCTTAGATCTCATCTCCCACTCAGTGTAAACCAAATTTGCACATTGGAAATGGATATGCTTGGATTCTGTGGTAAATCCCTGCTGATGGAAAGTAGAGTGGTCTTTTCTTGCCTCCTCCCTCCCACTGCAACCCAAAATGATCCTCAAAATGCTTGTCCTGTGAAACAACAAACGGACCCTCAATAGAGCAAGAGAGTCAGAGGACCGCTGCAGAGGGAGAAATGGGAAAAAGTATTCCAGCCTTCCATTAGTGGATATTTTCTGTGAGATTCAACCCCATTTCTCTTCCTGTTGCCTGTGCAGTCCATCTTCCTTCCTGTGTTGCCTTCTTCTATGTCAAGTTTTAAATTAAGAAGTCATTGGACCAAGGGCCTGTCTTTTTATTTTTGACTCTCTAAAGTCCGTTACACTGTCAATCACCACATAAATTAATGGGTAACACCCCCTTCCCATTCCCATTCCAAACCAAGCTTATTCAGTATTATACCTGATTGTGAAGTGGCCCATAATCAGTTTCTTTATTTTGTTATTTGGGAAGCCTTTCTACTAAATAAACAGAACTTCAACAGCTTACAAAGCATTAAATGAACCATACACAGTAAATTGGCAGCCAATGAAACTGACACAATCCTGAGATTATATGTTCTCCATGGTTGATAATTGTATTGCTGATACCATATATTAAACCGGGAAGGGGGTTTGTGTGGGGGAGAAAACTTTTCGGAGACAGCCCCACATAGAACTCCCTGTATTAATCTAATCAAGCAAGAACACAGGGGGGTGGACAATAATTCTGTGCCTATTGTAAGGTATGGCACTGAATACACTGAGAACTCCAGATTATCCATTACCATATCAAGGAGGCAAAAACAGATGGAATCTTCCATCCCATTACCACAGTGTCATCAGGCTCGAATGTTCCCCAACTCCTTTCTATATCAAGCTGCTCTGAAATGTTGTCATCTGTTATCCTGAGATAGAAACAGATAACTATTGAAGCCAGTAATTTAGGCAGCCTATGCATGTTTACTCAAAAGTATCTTGAGTAAAGCTTACTCTCAAGTAGGTGTGCTTAGAACTGAGTTGAGAACAAAAATTAGCCTGACATATCTGGGTCTTTTCATGGATAGGAGAAAGACTTAACAAGGTTTTATTTAAATTGCCTGTAAATGTACAAATTTTGACACAGAAGCCTTTTTGTTCAAAATGGGACTAAGAGCTGAGGATAAAAATTGTTGTTCCAGTATGTAAATATATATGTAGAAGTTTATCTGATTCAGAACCATGACTAAAGATCTGTCCTCCTCCTGATATGACACAGTCACATCCCTGGGGACATTATGTATGCTGTCTTCCCATACTGGGTCAAAGACAGATATACATGTGCCTTCCCCACCTATATAAGTCAGCTGGCTCCAGCTGTCACCTTAGTAAAACTTAAGCTGTGGCTACATTCAGGAAACAAGTTTTACTCAAGGTCAGAGCTGACTGATCACTACGCATGATACAGAGTACAACTGATCAGAGCCAGTCCAAAAGGTTTTTTGGTGTTCTACACAACCCATGACCTTGGTCGATGCCCCCCCCTTCAATACAGAGAAAACTGAGAAGTTGAGAATCTTCTTTTACCTTAATTTACTTGACATTCAAAATGAATAATGTAAAAATTTTTTAAAGATTTTTGTTCGACTTTTCATTAGCTCTAACACAAAACTAGTAAACTGCTTAAAAGCGATGAAATAGTAGTACTTGTATTTTTAAATACATAAAAGAAAGACAGTTCCATCGAATTTGCTGCCTCTTCAAAAGCCCTAGGCCTAGTTTACATATATGGTCAGGCTGGCCCTGAGCCCAATCCATTTCCAGTCAATACTACTGAGTATTTTAAATGTCACATGCCTCAGCATGACTTTGGTTATGATGTGATATGCCAGGCATATCACATCATAACCAAAGCCAAATATATATTTCTAACTGTACAGAAACACTCAAGAACGCACAATCACACAGATGTTCACAAACACGGATTCCCCCCCCCATTGCCTAACTACTACTGAAAAGTCAACCTGGAAAATAGCAAAAAAAAAAAATGCCAATAGGAAAGCCCCACCTGGGGGCTGGCAACCAGTGTTCCCTCTAAGCTGAGCTAGCGTGAGCCGGCTCACAGTTTTTTCAGCCTCCAGCTCACACATTCTTGTCTCAGCTCAGGAAGGGACGGCTCCAGAGCAAACTCATTTATGCTGCAGCCAAATGGCTCGCTCACAGCTTTAATGCCAACTATCTCACAAAGTAGAGTTTTTGCTCACAAGACTCCACAGGCAGCTTTAAGGGAGCATTGCTGGCAACCCCTTTCAACTAAATCCGACTTTTACCCAGAGCAGCTTTGATTTGATGCTGTGCTGGGGGGGGGGGAGTTATGTTTTTTAAAACAAACAAACACCAGAGGAACTCTGAGGACCCGGCTGTCACCTTTTCTTCGCATCGACTCTGCGGATGGGAGAGGGGCGCTCTTCTCTCCCTCTCCGAGGCTCCCCCCGCCACCAGCCCCTCGAGGGGGCGGGCAGAGGAGGGAAAACCACCCAGCTGCTTTCCGTCCCCCCCCCTTCTCCTGTGGACAAGAATCCAGATGGGGAGGGGAGGCAGCGACTCTGGGCACACATCCCGACACCAAACTTCCTTGAGTGCCTCGCTGCTGGCACCGCCAGAGAGAGAGACGAGAGGCAAGGGCACCCCCCACGCTTGCCCAGCCACCCGCTGAGCGACTCACCCGGCAGCTGACATCCAACCGAGGGGTGGCGGTGCCTCTCCAGCGCGTGGCATGAGCTTTTGGCAGGGGGAGGGTGGCTCAGTCTGGCACCCCCATGATGGCCGCACTCTAGGTGAGAGTCTAGCTCACCTAGTGAGTGAGCTGGCCCTGTGCTTCACATGATTGTTTCAGGATAAAAAGGAGGAGGAGAGAATGATGTACACCATTTTGGATCCCCATTGTGAAGAAAGGCAGGGTACAACTGAAATAAATCAAGGAGACCCTAATTTTTATTTTTTTATACATGCATGCATAATGAAGCCGGCTTTCAGAAATTACTGATTTGCTAGCTGAACAGCGGTTCGAAAGCAATTAATTGCAAGTAGATAAATGGGTACCCACCCTTAGTAGGGTGGGGGGCACCCTGCCTAACGTAGTGGTCGGCGGCGGCGATGAGACATCAGCTCCAGAAAGTCGGAGATGGCGTGGCGAAACAGTGGCGAAGCAGCGGTGGCGGCAGCGGGCTGCTACGACCGGCAGAGCGATCCCTGGTGGTCAGGAGGGAAACATCCAAGCAACTGCCATTGAGACAAGCGCGCAATGACATCGAGTGCTGGCGCAGCGGAGCCAGAAGGACGTTGCTGGGGCCGGAAGGAGGCGTGAGTCGCGCGCCCCGAAAAAAGAACTGTCGCCGGAACGTCTAAATGGGAGCCCGCCAGAGACGATCGGAGTGCCGAGCCAAGAACAAACACACCAACCACCACAGGGGTGCCGGTAGGTAGTCCCACCCCTATAGACTCTGTGGCCCTAGTTAGGGAAAAAATTGTGTGACTAGCACCACTTGTAAGCCGCTCAGAGACCCCCCTGAGAAAGAGGGTTCGAGCGGGATATAAAGTCTAAAGTTAAATAAATAAATAAAATAAATAAATATACCTGTTCTGAACCGAAAACAGTAAACATTAATTTAGGTCCAAATTAGATGTGGTGAGAGGAGCCATGTGCTTCTGTATGTACATTTTACTTGTTCATATGGGAAATACAGAGTATATGGGCAAGGGGACCTAAACACTGGCCCCTTCCCTACCTTATCTTACTCTGCTTTGTTTATCTATCTACAGAATGTATATGCTGCTTCTCCAGAGGCATGCTCATGGTGTCTCAGAAGTAGAACAATGGCATAAAACAAGAGCATAGATTACCAATATTACCAACCATCCAATATTAAAAATAAGCCAATAGAAACAAGTTGGCATAAAACAACCACTGGGGAACTTAAAACATTAATAAAGTAGCATTTTTAACTGCTTGTTTCATTCCTGACTTCAGAAAAGCAACAAAAAGCCACACGGGAAGGGTAGGAACAAAATTTAGCCCCCTCCCCCAACTGCACTGTTAATTTTTGTTAAAAACAATGACCGCCCCTCCCACTTGAGTAGTAATTATGTGCAATGGTTAATATGCATTGGAATACAATGAAAGGCATACATAGCCTGAGTCTGAAGTTTATGTGTCAAAATAACAATAGCACATGTTTGTCTGTATTCAGACTTCACACTTCATCACAGTTTAGCAGAAATGGGCGTGAAACCAGCCAGGTTTGTGCATTCTCTCCCACCACCCCTTTCTTCTGTCCCAGGTAGAAACTAAGTCTGGATAACTGAGAAGTACAAATGCAGGGTCACAGGAAATGCTCCCTCTAAGCTCTGGAGTCTTGTGAACAGAAATTCTACTTTGTGAGCTACTGGCATTAAAGTTGCAAGCGAGCTATTTGACTACTGCATAAATCAGTTTGCTCTGGAGCCCTCCTTCCTGAGCTAAGACAAAAATGGGTGAGCTGGAGGCTAAAGAACTGTGAGCTAGCTCACACTAACTCAGCTTAGAGGGAACATTGGTCATAGGTCGACCAGAGTTAGTCTGCACACACACACACACACACACACACACAGATTCTGTGCAATAGTAAGCAGAGTTACACTCATCTAAATCCATTGAAGTTTGTGGATGTATATGGGTGTAACTCTGTGCAGGACAGCACTGTAATACATGTTGGCTTTGAATCCTGCTTTGTGCAAGGAAAACAAATTCCATATGACTTGTGCCTCTGTATTTCTATATTGCAGGTAACCAAAATTAGTTTTCAACCATGATTCTTCAGTAGAGAAAAGAAGGAGGCATGTGTCTGAGCCAGGTAACAAGAGGGATTTTTGCACATTTTATTTAACCCCCATTAAATAAGATGTCTGAATGCAGCTGATGGGCACAAAGATAACCATTGCATGCATAAATAAATAAATAAAGTAATAAAGTAATTCAATTAAATACAGGGATATTTAAAACATGTTGTCGAGCATAAAGGCAGGTGATAATTTAGTTAACAATAACTTGGACACGTCAACTTGGACACCTTTCCTACAAAGAAAGGATAACGCTTTTGCGTGTTTTAATGATATCAAAAAGACAAGTGAGGCGGGAATACAACAGAGGATTCTAAAATCATGAATGATGTGGAGAAAGGAGAATGAGTAGTGATATTCTGCAGCTTGGGAGCCACTTGTGGATTTTTGACAAGCCCCTGCGGCCAATGCTCCCTCTAAGGAGTGGAGTCTTGTGAGCAAAAATCCTACTTTGTGAGCTACTGGCATTAAAGTTGGGAGTGAACAATTTGGCTACTGCATAGATTAGTTTGCTCTGAAGCCATCCTTCCTGAGCTAAGATAAAAATGTGTGCGCCAGAGGCTAAAAAACTGCGAGCTAGCTCACACTAAATCAGCTTAGAGGGGATGCCGGGGCTCTTCTGAGTGCTGTTTCCCAATGTGTTCTCTGCCCCATGTTTCAGAAAAGTGGAAAAGGCCCTTGCCCAGTGGGGCTTGTGGTTGACAGGTAGGCCCTACCCTGAAACAACTGCTGGCAGATGGACAGGTGAGCTGAGAGCCTCCCTGAAGTGAAAGCCTCATGCCAGGGATGGAAGCAAATGTGGCTCTTTTTCTTGATGGTAATTGTGAATGAAGCTCTATGCAAGGCATGAAGTGAATAGTACCACTGGGATAAAGATAATTTTTCTCTCCATATCCCATAATGCCAGGTCCCCAGTGAAACTGATGTTCAGTACAGACACACACACACACACTCCGAAAAAAGGTTTAGTGTGTAGGATATCCTGCCAGCCAATGTTCCCTCTAAGCTGAGTTAGTGCGAGATAGCTCACAGTTTTTTAGCCTCCGGCTCACTCATTTTTGTCTTAACTCAGGAAGGAGGGCTCCAGAGCAAACTAATTTATGCAGCAGCCAAATCTCTTGCTCACAACTTTAATGTCAGTAGCTCACAAAGTAGAATGTTTACTCACAAGACTCCAGAGCTTAGAGGGAGCATTGCCTGCCACATGGTGTGGTGATGACCACTGGCTCAGAAGGCTTTAACAGTGGATATGACAAATTCAAGGAAGAAGCAGTCCATTGACAGCTATTAGTCACCATGGCTAAATGGTGAATGTGCAGAACATTCTTCTAAATGCTGGTTTATTGGAAAAGGGTTCATGCCTGGCCTGCTTGTGGCCCATGTGGAAAACAGAATGTTGGACTAGATGAATCTTTGGTCTGATCTAGTTCTAGTCTATTCTTATTTCTAAAACAATGGGCTAAAAATAAACAAAGAATTCAAATTTTATTACAAGTTGAGCACCCTTGCCCTGAGTCTTACAGTTCATAATTAAAATTAAATGCCAATATATTATGAACTTAAGTGCCTATTTTTGAAGCTGCATATTTAGTGTTCATCACATTACGTGCACTCTCAGAAGATGATTACTTCAGTACATTCAGTCTCTAAGAAAATGAGGTTGGTTTGTTCAATTTACTATCCTATGTGGAAAAAACAATTTTTAAAAAAATACTAATGGGAAAAATACCTTTCACTGCTGAAACTGAATAGAACTTAAAAAAAAAAATGGACTATAATTTGTAAAATAATATCCCAGCTCCTGACTCACATGATCAATTTGGCTGAGATTTCCAAGTTAGAAAGAAAAACACATATATAACCTGGAGTTAAGAAATGCCTAATGTAAATGGGAACTACCTCCAAGTCCAAATCAAGAACAACAAACAAAGCAATACATACTTAAAAATTACAAGCCAACCAAAGCAACAATCTTTCCTGCATGGCTACTGCAGTTTTATTTTCCAACAGCAATGCAAAACATGCATGCGTCCCCAAAAAACAGAGAGTCAATTTAGAACTCTGTCTCTCTCAAAAAAAATATCTTTCTTGAGCATTTGCAAATGATTTTTGCAGTTGATGAGCCAATTATGGCTTGAGTTGAGGAGAGTTTTGCTAATAACAATAAGTAATAATAATGTGGAAACAATTCTGGAGAATGGTCTCCCTATATTCACTGACAGATTTAATGTCTAGATGAGGCCAAAGTTATTAAACTTATTGGGGGGGGGGAGCAGGATCAGTTGATGTTATGATGCAAATGAGTTGCTGCCACTGACCAGCAGTGGGGTGGGCAGGAAACTGCAGCCATAATCTTGTCTAGCCCCATTAAGGCAGACAAATAACCATTTGGCCACTTGAACAGATCTGGAGTAGAAAAGCTGCCAACAAACTCGTTGCATTGATCCAAGCACTGCATTTAACTGATCGTTATTCCTTCTGCCGGCACGTGCAGAACCCTTGAAAGAAACAATAGGTACAGGTGCAAATTCTTTTACATTGTAAAAGTATATCTCAGGATTGAAACATTGATCTTGAAGATGGTATAATGTGGGGAATGGGGACAGAGATTGGATACTACATGGAGGGAGGCAACAGCAGGAAGAACTTAACTACTCATATGAGACTTTGCTGGATCCAGAGTTCACTTAGACCTAAGCCCAGAATCTTGTTTTCCAGTGCTACAGTCAAGGAAACTAAGAAAAGGGTAATAATGAAGTAATAATAATTACAAATAAAATAACTGAAATAAATATTCACAAATAAGACATTAAATCTTATTTGTGAATAAGTTCAGTCTTCCGACTAAAAATAGAGTCAGAAATATCCAGATATTTAGGAAACAACCATTATTCTGGATTCTTGCTGTCTGTTTTTCAGAGTAACAAGAGAGGAGGGCAGCAAGGGTAGAGAATGGCAGAGCAGAGAATCTAATTGTGTGCTGCTTTCTGCTCTGGTGTTATTGCATGCTTGCTTGGGTTGGTGTGCTCTCTAAAGGCAGGTGTAGCAGAGGCTACATCCTTCCCCTCCCTATAAAGGTAGCACCCCTGCAATGGAGAAATAAAACATTTTATCTGGAAAGCAAATACTGGAGGTAGATAAAGGTACAAGCTTCACCATATCCCCCCACGTTGATTTCGTCAACGGGGAAAAGTGACAAATGTAGACTCTGGAAGGAAGGCAAACATTTTATCTGGAAGGCAAATACTGGAGGTAGATAAAGGTACATGCTTCACCATATCCCCCCATGTTGATTTCGTCAACAGGGAAGTGACAAATGTAGACTCTGGAAGGAAGGTAGACACACTGTTGGGCGGGAGGGAAGAGAAGCAAATGCGTCCACAATTTAACACAGCCAGAAGATCTGTGATCACTCACTCACCCCTTGTCCCATCATGGACAAAAGACAGACTTCACATGTAAGTGAAATGGGCAGTGTGTGGGCAGTCTATGTCTAAGAGAAACTGGACATTGGAGTGAAGAGAAGATGAATCCTGCTCTTTCTTGCGTGCATGCTCTCTCTCTGTTTCTTCTCCTGCCCACGCTGATGCTTGCAGGATTTTTCTCCTGCTCAGGCTCTGATGGTGAAAATTAGCCAGGCTGGGAGAAAAATGGTGAAATCAAGTGAGTGTAGTGAGTTTAGGCATGTGTGAGAGTGATGGTGTGGTGGTGTTGGCAGCTGCAGAAATTAGCTCTCCTCCCCTGCATACTCCATTCTAATTAAAAAGGAAATGATGGAGGGATTCATTCATAAACCCATGTTGTCATGTGTCCCTGTGGACACTCTGCAGCGGAGAAATTTAACTACCTATGACTTGGGCAACCCTTTTAGAAGGCAAGATTCTTTGTGTGGAAGTACAGTCCCTGAAAATGTCATCCCAATTGGCTGGAAGAAAATAAGTGAAAAATGGAAATAATAAAAGTGCTATGAATGCAACGTTGGTGCACGTCCCTACTCTCAGTTATGCAAAATTCACCCCAGTTTCCAGCTTCAATGTTCAGGTTTTTTTACATGAGAAATTTCAAAGCAAAATTTGAATTTCTTATACCGAATGTTAAATTTGAATGCCTCAATTGTGTTGTCTTGTTGAGATCTCTTGCTTATTTTGATCTTTGCAAATTCCAAATAGAAGCAAATGCTAGTTACTATGACATACCATGTGATAGCTATCAAATATTATCAGATACTAAATGCTAAAACAGAAAAGTACCATTACATGTCAACTATCAGTTGCTATCTATTAGTAAATACAATTGCACTCCAGCTATCAAATTATGTCAAACACAAATGCATCAGTGGTTTTCAATTATCTTCAAGAAAACCCTAGGTTTTTTGGAAGCTTGTCAGGAGTTCTCCAATGAGAAGAACAGTGGAAGGGAACGTCCTCTATTGGTGATCTTCCTCAGCAGTGCACAGCCACAGGAAAACACTGGATGTGTCTCTGGACATAGTCTCACAATGGGGCAACTCAAAAGTTCAACACTGAAAACTGAGTGTGAGTCCCAGAACTCACTCAGAATCTTCTGGAATTCTTTGGCAGCTGCAGCAAGGCTTGTTGGCCAATATCAATGTGGAGGGCGAAGGTAAAAAATATGAAAGCATCTGTGTTGTATATCATTATTCATCCGCTCTTGTCTTGATACAGTCAATTGCTTAATACCATCGCATGTTGACTTCCAAACATGTCAGCCATCTGATATCATCAAACACTGAAAACAAATATCACTGAGTATCAAATACAGCTGTCAAATATTTGGAGATGCAGAAAGAATATTCAAGCATTCACAGAATACCTGATGTATAAGCCAACATCAAGAAGGGGAATTTTGCAAAGGGGAAATTTGAAAAGAGTGTCTCAGAACATATTTATTTCTGCTCCAGAAGGATATCATAACATGTGCAGAATGCCATCTCTTCACTAAGTAACAGCAAACATTCCCAAATTTGAGATTAAAGGACTCTTTGACTTAAAATCTTAATATCTCTCCCTGGAAAAATAATTAAGTTTGTGTTTGTTTCAGTTAATGCTAATTGGATGGAAAAGGTGTTCTGCCCACTCACTTGAAGGTGTGCAAGTGTACACATTGATCAGTCATTGTACACACTCTCACCTTGAGGACTATGAATATTAACTGGGTAGTATATGAAACATCGGTGATTAATGTACATTCTGGTGATTTATCCATATTGACTGAGCAATGTAAAAAATCCCTAGTTCCCAATCAAATTTTGTGCTCATTCTCCACATGCATACACACAACATTTAAATATCTATGGACATTCTTAATTCAACACACTTTAACCTCATATAGAGTGCATTGCCAGGGACTCTGGTGGTATAGGTGTCCAATGCATTCCGCACAGCTAGATTCACATTCACTAAAATAAACTCTAGTGTCAGGCAAAATGACAAGTGAAACGGAATGCTGTACTTCTAACAGGATTTTAGATGTATTGTTACCCTCCACCCAGGAAACACTGAAAGCACATAACAAAAGAACCTGTAGAAAGGTTTGTCAGTGATTACTTAAACTAATAAGGTCAAGCTGGGGGGCAGGGAAAGTGTACTTCAGTAAGTGTAGTTTATATGTTGTTACCTGCCTTGAGTCCCATTTAGGGGAGAGGGAGCCGGATATACATTTGATAAATAAATAAATGAGTCTGTTATTCTTTAAGGAGTCATATAACTCCTTAAAAATTATTGAAATCAACAGGTGAAGTTTAAAACAGACCCTCTATCAGTAAGAATACAGGTGTTATGCATTACAGGTGTGAACAATATGAGTATGCCTTTTTTGTATTTATACGAAGAAAGAAAAATAAATAAATAAATAAATCCTCGAAGCCTCTTTGACCAACACCTTTTTGAGAAAGGGCTTGTGGTCACAGAGTCCACCAGCTTGTTTGGAGGAAAAGCAAGCAAAGGACATCGGGGTAGCCGCAGTTTCATAAGAACGCGCTGAGAGGGATCATTTATTCTGCCTGGATTGGTACCACAACGCAACCACAGCTTTCAGATGTTTCTCCTTGGGCATCACGAACGAATTTAGAGTTTGCGGGCTCGACAAGCAATCCGGCGATGCTGCAAGCACGCGGGTATCTGGCGAGGCATCCGGCGGGACAGGCTGGCACTTGGCGACCAAGAGGACGGACGAAGTGACTACGTGTTTGTATCGGGGGGAGTTCGGCGTGCAGAAACTTCAATCCATTCTAGCACGAAAAGGATCCTGTCGACAACAGTGGAAGTTTGCTTGCGTGCGCTGTGGACCCCTCTGCCTGCCAGAGGAGGCCGGTAGCTGTTGGGGTGACCGGCAGACAAAGAAAGAGATTGAGGGTCAGCACAGGTGGATGTGCTGGAGTGTTTGGGAGGGGGAAATTTACACGGCTTTGTGACAACCGTTTCATACCGCAGGTTCTAGTTCTTCCAGCAAGGAAGAGAGATTGTGTGCGCATGTTTTAGGGGAAAGGGCACATCTCGCCGACCGCGGCGGTCCCAGCCCTACGGATACCAATAACGGGAAACAATACCCTTCCCGTCTGAGAAAGAAAAGCGATCTCTGCGAGTGACCCAGCTGTTTATCGAGAGTCTCCCCTTCTCTCCTGCCACCCCCTTTCTCTCCCCCCCGCCCCCCCATAGCCAACCTGCCTCAGAGAGAAAAAGGGAGCCCTGGCCGGCCCTGTGTGGAGGCGAAGGACTTCCTCGGGTGCTTGATCAAAGGGGGCAGGAAGAACCGTCGGGGCGAGCAGGGGTCGCTCCCTTGACGGGAGGTGGCGTCCACGATGGGTTTCCGAGGCCGCGTGACCGGAGGCAGAGAAGGGCTTTTTTTTCGGGTGGGAGGGGGGAATAACTTGCAACCAAGCATTTTGGAGCGACAGCAAAAGTGGAAGCCACATCTTGGTGACTTACGCTTCCCTTGTCTGGCGCGTGTGCCCGGGCGCGAACCTCGCCTTGGCTTCAGGATTAGAAATCAAAATATAAATCGCACACATCTCTTGCGCAAACGGCCGTAGGACTGGAATGTAACAATTTCCCTCCACCGATTTTAAAAAAAGAGAGAGAAACGCACATGGTTTTGGCGGGTGACAGCGGTGCGTATTGAATCTCCGCCATTCACTTTTAAAAAGGGCTCAGGGTGGTTTTAAAAAAATTACTTAATGAAATGACTGCAGTCCGGGAGGACCACAGTAAGCGCGTTGAGGGGGGCAGCCCTTTTGCCGAGGAAAATCGCACGGCGGGAAAGACCAAGCCCGCCTTGGGGAGGCAGCTCTCGGCGGAGTGGATGACAAATCCGCGTGGCCCTCGAAGCAACACTTGGGCACCGCCCGGCAATGAACTTGACCCTTGTTCGGTCGACTGTTCCCGGCGCGCTAAGAGCAGCAGGATCATTCGGGGGCCGTCTTTTTACGGGATAAGTACTTTGGTCTGGCTCTTTTTGAGCTGCGGCTATTTAATTCGATCAGCTAAAAGCGCCCG
>NW_015163156.1:67259-86072 GCF_001447785.1 Gekko japonicus
GCGCTCCGAGCGCAACTTTCTCTGGTCTTCCCCAGCTGGGTGGGAAAAAAGAGGAGGAGGAGGCTGGGAGATGCTAATGAGGGGGGCGTGGCCATCCAGCCAGCCCCCGCCGCCGCTCGGAGTCCGCGACTGCGATTGGACCAGCGCCGAGTGGCCGAGGAAGCGGTGACGCTATGCAAACGAAGGGGGCGGGGCCGCGTCCGCGCGGCGCCGCCCCCTGCCCATTGGGGCTGCTGCGCTCCTGTTTAGCTGCGGGGAGAGTCAAAGTGGATTCCATTGGGAAAGCCTGCAAATCACTCCGGTTGGGCCGGGGAGAGGGGGGGCGGAGGCGGAAAAAAAGGCAGCCGGGAGGATCTCCATCCACGCAGGGTGGTGTTGCTGCTGCGGCCACCTTTCCCGGCGTCCGCACGCCGCGTGTCTTTCCCCCCCTCCCTGTGTGTGTCTCTCCCCCCAGCCGCCAGCCAGCTTCCTGCGCTGCTGAAGAAAGGAAGGCAGAGAAAGAGAGAGAGAGCGCGCGTGAAAGAGGGGGAGAGAGAGAAATCGGTGCCCGGAGAGGGGGGAGGAAGGAAAGCAAGGGCGCAGGAGAGACACCAAACTTGCCTCTCCCGACACTGGAAAATGACACTTGATGTAGCCGAGGGCGCCGCCGCCGCAGCTCCGGTCGATCCTATTGTTTCTTAAAACTGCCTTCTTTCTCCGGCAAGCCAAAAGGGGGTGACTTCAGCGCGGAAGGGACGGCGGCTTGGTCCTCCCGGCTTCTTGGGTGATCCCTGTCAAGCGGGCAAACAAACAGCAAACAAGCCGAGAGAGAAAGAGAGCGAGCGAGAGGGAGAGAGAGGCCACCCCACCGGCCACCCTCGGAAAGAACAAGCCCACCAGGCAGCCGAGAGCATCCGCAGCCAACCCCCGGGGGGTGATCGGGGGGTTCCCCCGTGGATTCTTTTCTTCGGCTTCGATGTCTGTGTTTGATTTCCTCTGATTCCTTTTGATTCCGCCGGTCGCGAGCGAGAGAAAGAAACTCCCGGGCGATTTTTTTTTTAATTCCTCACCAACACTATTCTTTGTTGTTGTCTCGTGCCGTGCCTTCCCCCCCCCCTTTCCTATCCCCCTTGTCTTTTATTTTATTTTTTTTTTAAGAAGGAGGGAAGGCTTTGGTCGCTTTTAATTCATGTTTGGGATTCAGGAAAGCATTCAGAGGAGTGGGAGCAGCATGAAGGAAGAGCCCCTCGGCGCGGGGATGAACGCGGTCAGGACCTGGATGCAGGGAGCCGGCGTCCTGGATGCCAACACGGCCGCTCAGAGGTACGTAGCAGGCTCGGCGGCGGCGGCAGCATCCGTCGCTTCCACTCCCCTGCCTTCCCCCCCTTCCCTGCTTGCTAGTCCTGAGCTCCAGCCGGCCTCGGGTCTGCAGCTGACGGGCAGCGATTCCTACGACAGCAGACGAGCAACCCGGCAGAAGAAAAGACTTTTTGTGTTAGATGGAGAGGAACAGATTCTTGCGCAACCGCGGCCCCGGTGTTTATAGCGTTTCCGATTGACTTCTGGGGGAGCAGGGCCTTTCTTTCTTTCTTTCTTTCTTTCTTTCTTTCTTTCTTTCTTTCTTTCTTTCTTTCTTTCTTTCTTTCTTTCTTTCTTTCTTTCTCTTTGCTAAACGCAATGCATACCAAGCCCTATTATTCCAACTTTCACTTTTCCCCTCCTTAAGGAAGGGGAGTTGTCAGAGACAGAACCAATACGTGCTTCTGCCGCTGATGCTCCCACGATCCCCTTCGAGCTGAGCAAAGCTGTGCTTAGTATGTACTGCTCCCCAGCATGATCATCACCCCCCAAAGTAATCAGTAGCGCGACGCTATTTGCATTTTTTTGGCCTCCTAAAGCTTCGCTCTGTGAGTTGGAAAGTCGAAAATAACTTTTTATAGGCGCGTCGACCGAATTAGTTTTGGTTTTTAACCCCCTTTTGCCAAAGCCAGAGTTTTTGCACAGACTGTCAGATCTCTGTATTTACTTCTAACTGTCCTTCACACATCCTCTCCGCCACCCCTTCCCAAACACGGTACTTCGGCAAACTGCATGCAGGACATCTTTGAATCTTATCGCCCCAGCCTGTCCAGGTTTACCCGCGTATGAGACCAACTGTTTGTAATGGGACTTACTCCTAAGCAACTCTGATTAGGGTTGCTGCCTTAAGCTCAGCTTCGGATATGTATCCGGAACCAGGCTGTGAACTCTCAACTTCAGTGTTGACATCTTCTGGTGCATTTCACTTCATTCCTCAGCTCCCACCTCTCTCCCCCCCCCCGTCTCCGAACTCTCTTCGGAAGGGAAAGTTCTGTAGGGACAGCCCAAAGGCTGGGATATTTAACTTTTCTCTCTCTCCGCGGTTTGGGATGTTTTCCCAGCACAAAAGATGCTGGGCTTCGAGACGCTGTAAAGGCACAGGTGAAAAGACAGGGCACATGGTCGAGTTACTGACAGCTCAGGCCAGAGTTGAAGGAATATTTGCGGCTGCAGCACTTTGAGAGGGAACACGAGGGTCTCGCCCGGACCAAACTATCTGCTATTTAGCGACCATAGAGAAGAAAACGGAGGAACTGAATGCTGTTTGAAAAGTAGTTTGGAGAGAGTAGTTTCTCCCCTTTTCCTCCGAGGAGCCAGTCTCCCTTCTCGGGGAAAAGAAGCGCGCACCAATGTGGCCGAATCAATAAGTTTGCGGTTGCTTCCTCCCCCCCTTTTTTTTGCCTGTGCTAGTCAGGCTCCTGACACCCTGGAACAAAAGCTGGAGAAGTCTCCCCGGTGCCTGAAACTGACATGGGCTTGGTGACCTAGGAGGGCCCGTGCGTGCGCTTTGACCCGAAAGCCTGTTTGAAAACCGTAGCAAAGCTTTGGGATCCCTTTGCAAGAACCTGACCCAGGAGTCCGAGGACTTTCTCGCTACCACCCCTGTCCCCATCCCTTTTCAGACCCCTCTATTTTTAATATCCTATCCCTGGGGGTGATGGACCGAAAGGGCGTACAGACGTTCCCCCATCCAGAGATTTGAAAGGGAAAAATGGTCTTGGGGCTATTGGCGTGTCTCTTCCTCTCTCTAACCCGGTCTCTTTTGGCCGCAGCGGGGTGGGCCTGGCCCGGGCGCATTTCGAGAAGCAGCCGCCTTCCAATCTGAGGAAATCTAACTTCTTCCACTTCGTGCTGGCTCTGTATGATCGGCAGGGGCAGCCCGTCGAGATCGAACGAACCGCCTTCGTGGGCTTCGTAGAGAAGGAGAAAGTAAGTATGGGGGGGGGGGGAAATGAAGGGGTTTTAATCCTATTACACCCAAATCGGAGTCGTCTCCCGTCACTGCGGAAATAATACTCTCTCTAATGCATCCCTTAAAACTCGTGCTTTGCCACTTGCTGCATGTTTTTTTCTTTGGGGGTCTCTGTGTGTGCTGTTTTCCACTGCAGAATCCCTGCTCGTCCCCTTCAACCCCCGCGATCGACCCTCCAAACTCTCGCAAAATCACTTTTGTCTGTCTCCCCCCCCCGCCCCCCCCACAACGTGGTCACTTCTGGCACCGCGACTTCCCTTTGAGGACATCCCTGACCTCAGGCGTGCTCCTTTTTTCGGCTTAATCCGAACGTTTGGGGGCCTCTGTCCCACCAATCCCAGCTCCCTCCTTCCCTTTGGCACCAACCTCGAAGTCCCCACGTTGACTGGAGGCCGAAAGGGACGGGGGGGCTTCCGACGATGGTAAAATTTATGAACATTTCAAAAGAAGCGCCTCTCTTTTCTGTCTTTGTGTGTTGTGTCCGTCAGGAAGCCAACAGTGAAAAGACCAACAACGGGATCCATTACCGGCTGCAGCTTCTCTACAGCAACGGTGAGCCCCTGTCTTGTTCCGCCTAACCCTCCTGACAGCTCGCAGCGCTTTTCGGTCTCCAGGGAGCTCCCTGGCTTAACCCCAACTGCTAACCTCTCGAAATGAGGAGGAAAGGGGCCTGGCCCCCTGGCAGGCGATACTATGGGGGGGGGTCTGGACCACAGCAAACCCCCTCTTGCTCTCCCACCACCGCCCGGGCAATTCTTGAAACGCTGTTGGCCCTTATTTCCTCGCAGTGCCCAGTTTGGCAGACATAACATTTCCACCTCAGACAAAGCAGCCAGAACCTAAATAAAACGGAGCAAACTTTTCTTTCTCCCCTTCTGGTTAGAATAATCCCCCCCCCCCCGCGATTTGGCCGCAGCGGGGCTGGGGCGGGAAGGGGGGACAGCGAGGAGTTGAAGTGTGGCTGTTATCATCTCCAGTCAAACAGGGGCCAAGGGGCACCGGAAGATCTCCAAGGGAGGGGAGGGGATTACAACCGTCTTGGCTTGCTAGGAGGGGGGGGAAGTGCGTGTGTTTAAAAACAACAACAACAACAAAAGGTCTCTATTTCTTCTTACGAACAAGGGCCTTGTAAAAATGTTCGCTGAACGCCCCAGGACTAAAGTCTGCATTGGGTCGATCTCGGCCCAGCATTAATAAACACTGGCCAGGAGCAAGGCCTTCCTTTCTGCCCAGTTTTAGGATAGCCAAGTCGCCGGCAAATGAAGTGCGAGAAAAGAGCTGTCAGTGTGGTTCGTCTGCGCTCTTTCAGTTGACGATGCTGATCATGCTTTGTGTCCGTGTGTTTTCTGCCCCCTCCCCTCCGTCACCCTCTCCCCTCACTTAGGAATCCGAACAGAACAGGATTTTTACGTCCGCTTAATCGACTCCATGACAAAACAAGTAAGTTTGGCTTGCCTTAATTCATTGTCAGCCACTCCTGCTTCAGATGAGATGGGGGTGGGGATGGAGGTGGAGGGGATGTGAGTGAGAGAGAAAGATGCGGCGTTGGATTTGGTTGGGCTTGTGCTGGAAGAAGCGGCGGGCTGGGGGTTGCTGCTCCGGCTCTCGAGGGGGCGAGCGCTCCGACACAGGCGGCCGGGGTCAAGCCGTGTAATGAAGCCTGAGCCTTTTGTGCGCCGAGACAGGCCGTCCATCCCCAGCCCTCTTCCTGTGGGAAGACTCCCCCCCCCACCCTGACACAGATTAGCCTTTCTATTAATGGGGGAAGAGGAAGACTCTCCCCCCCCGTCGCTGCCCGATCCAATATATGTTTATTCAAAAGTAAGCTCCACTTGATTCAACAGATCGGACTTCCAAGGAACTGCGCACGAGATTGCAGCCTGTGATAGAGCGAGGGTTTGTAAAAGTATTATTAAAGTATTTCCAAAGAGTCCCCCCCTTTTTGGAGGCAAACACGCACACACTTAAGGATATTTTTTTTAAAAATGAAAACAAAAAAATGAAAACATTGGAAAGAATTATTTTAATTCTTTTACTGGTAGAGGCAGCTCTAATGGATGTATGGATAAAACATCCCATCTCTCGCCCCCACCCCAAAATTTCCCATTCCAAATGCCCTGCTGCTGCTTCTTGAAAAGCAGGCTGGAAAACGGTAGTAGTCGTAACGATTTCCAGGCAGGGGAAGCAAAGTTTGTAGCTGTTAACAGCACAGGGAGAGAGAAATCCCCCCCCCCCCCCGCAATGGAGCCGAAAGAAGATCGAGCGCCTCCCAATTCGGAGTGAATCGAGACCCCGGATTTATACCAGCCGCACTTCAGAGCGTCTTGCGCCAGATCCTCAAGAGTTTGTGGAATTGGGAATTGGCCGCGATAGGTAAATCCCACATCCCCAAAGCGCCTCCTGCTCTTGGTTTCAGATTGGCCAAGAGCCAGGACGGGGTGAACGAACGGCGGTCTTAAAGGTACAGAATCACCCTGGCTATCAATTTCCTCGAGGGCAATATATGCGCAGATCAATTTTTTATTTAGGAGCAAAAGAGGAGTTGCTGTTTTGTGGGGGTTTGGGTGGGTTTTTTTGTTTGCTTCCTCCAAGTTTTAATCATGCACAGAAGCAATCAAAAACATAAAAATTACAGCTTTATGCTCCCTGAAGGCTTTGAAATCACAGGAATCCCCCCCCCAATACTTTAATTATGGGAATGAAAAGAAATAGAAAAACAAACACGGGAGCACAGAACAGCAGCCAGCCAATGTAGCAAATATTTATCCTTTGCTTATTTGCAATTACTCTGTTAGTGTTTTATAGGGACAGCGATTAAATCATGACAGATTTGCACTTGCATTGTATAACCAGGCAGTGAAATGTATGCAGGGAGGATAAGTAATTATTTTTAGAAATGTTACATTCAAAGATAACTCTAGTTTTAATCTGTAATATGGAGAGCCCCCCTGTGATGCAGAGTAATTTTCAGCATGACATTTAATTTAGAGAGCTGAAGTGTGTATACACACTCAGAGGCACACAATTGTGTTTACAGGTACAAGACTACACACACACACAACCCCCCCACATAGATTTATTTATAAGGAAAAGGAGGAAATGATAATATTGTTGTGCACTGATTTAATTAAAACACCTTTCAAAAAAACCCTACTAATTTGCTGGTATTAAAATAGACTTTTAAATTCAGTGTAACTGGCTTTCATTATGTTTTGACAAGTCATGTATGTGGTCCTACCCAAATTCTTTTTTTCCCCCTGAAGAAAGATTGGGGAGGGGTGCCCTAGTCTAAAGGTCAGATTAAATCATCATATTTCACACACATATTTATAAACCAGCTTCTGAGCATTTCAGATTCTGTCTTCTAAAACTTTCGTTGCTTGACTTTGTTTTTGGTGCCTTTTTGACACCACACCAGAAAGGTCAAGGTGTTGAGTTTGTTTTAGAGCACTGTCTTTGATGCACCCTAAACCTCTTTTCCTGCTATTGATGGCTGCCTTACAATGAGGGGAAAAAGGAAAAAAAATGAGGCATTCTGTTAGACAATTCCATCAGTCAGATAAAACAAGTTAAACTGATGCTCTTCTAAAAACACTTCATAGCCTGTAGGAACTGAATCTCCTTTATAACACATCTTGGGAAGTAGACTACTGAGTGTCAGTCTAAATTGGTTGTCACAAATCCATGAGCTAATATTTAAAGAGGCAGAAACATTTCTAAATGAATAAAGAAATGACTAGATTCATTTTAAATTTTTTAAGGGGGCATGATTGCATTGGTGAGTGTATACCACTAAATGTTAATCTAAAAATGTTACCCTCTTTTTGTGATTATGATCCCTCATGGAAAGCCACTATTTTAAGTCCTAACGGCATTTAGATATTTTCCTTAATAAGGCACTTTGCCTATAATTTTTAAAATTTTTATATCAAAATATATCACTTTGCCTGTGATTGCATTATTTTCAAATCATCTGTGTGATTTTAAAGATATATGAATTTCAATCCTGTATGCAGTTGGGCACTTTGAATTCCATTAATTCCAGTGAGATTTAAACAGCCTCACTGTATACAGGTCCGTCCTTCCTTCCTTCCTTCCTTCCTTCCTTCCTTCCTTCCTTCCTTCCTTCCTTCCTTGAACAAAACAGAAAGTGGGTATAGAAGATTAAAATCACTGAATAGAAGTTTGAGAGTGCAAAACCCAGTTTTACAGGGTAAAATTAACAGAGAAAAGCCCATCTGTATGAGGAGGAAGAGAACAGTGTGATCACAGCAAACATGTTCTGTCAAAATGCATTTGGCTTTAAGTATACTTAGAATTGTAATGTCACAGATTTTTTTGTGTTATGGTCCTATTACTATTTCTAGAAAGCAAGGGTGTTTGCTTAGATTTCTCCTTGAAATGCCTTTTTTTTGTTGGAGGGCTTGGAGCTTGTGTTCCAAGGGTTCTACAGGAAAGTCTGTGCTACAGATGCCAGCGTGTCCAAATGCAGGGATGCCGTATATAGTTTACACAAAGTGTGAATAATACAGCAGATTCTGGAGTAACTTTCAGCTTGTAATTAAATTGGGCAAAGCCTGGTTAAAATTTTCTTCAATTTTTAATGCAAGTTAAATATATATTGTCAGCATACTTAAAGGGGTAGTGTTCCCATTCTGAAGACTAAGAACAAATTGGATAATGGAATGATGACTTCTAAATGAAATAGTGGTAGGAACATGCATGTTTTAACAGGGTGGTGTCAGCTAAAGTCATCAGTGATTTCCCTAGATTTATGTTCATGGATACGTTTGTCAATATTTTTTTAAATATCCCCAAAAGTAAATGCTTAAATAGATTGGTTTCTTTTTTGGCCCTCTAGGAAAATACCCCAAAAGACATACTCTCAGTATTAAAAGCAAAATGGTTTTTACTTTAGAATCTGCAATGGTGATAGTCATAGATGTGTTTCAAAATTTAGGCAGTTGTTTGATTCAGCAAACTAGCAGTGTTTTCTCCATGTCGGAGTGCTTGTTCTCATGCAGAGTGACTTATCATATTGTTATTTATATTACGTTGTTGCTGTTGCTGTTAATCTGTAGATTCCTTTCTTTTCATATCTGGCTGGTGTCCTGCTTGAATAGACACTGGGCTTTTGGATATTGCTATGTACAACAGAACACATCATACCAGTGTTACTCAAGTTGGGGGAAGTATTCAAATTCTGTTGCATTTTCAACAAGTAAAATAATAGGCAAGTTACGTTACAGAAATCCATGTCTTGAACCTGAAATCTTGAAGTTATTTATTCACAAGACAGCACTGTGGACCTAAGTGGGAAGTTACTTGATTAAGTACTAACACATATTTGTGTTTGGTATTACAAAGAATATGAGATTAGCAGTACAATCCTACACAGAGTCACATCCATTGAAATCAATGGGTTTAGGAGGGTATACCTCCGTTTAGATTTGCACTGTGGATTCTGTTATCATCTGCAGTGTTATTCGGATCAGAATCTTACCGCTGTCTTCAGAGAGAGCTAGCCACAGGTGTTAATTCTGTGTTTGTGCATATGTATAAACCAATACCTTTCTCTGAAAAAGCAAATTGGGTTTGAAACTTTCATGGGGTACCTGAAGTTTACCATTTGTTAGGTACTCAGTATGTGAGTGATATTGTACATCAAAATCACACTTAGCTTTGGGGGTATCAGAGATATAAAAAGTAGAGGTTGTGTGTCTGGCAGCATTGGAATGTTGTCTTGGCATGCATATACTATTAGATAGTATGGATTTCCTCACAGCTCAGTCATAACGTAGAGTGTGGCAGTAAGTACAGGTTGATTTCCAGAGAACTTTGCTTCAAATAATATGTAAGACATTGTAGAAATGGCAGTTCACACTGTTTCAGATTCTTTCAGCTTTATGATATACATTTTCCTCCCTGAGCTTCAGATTCCTGAAATAAATGTATTTTTCCACCTATGGTACAATCTTATTGTGCAAATGCACACAGCGATTCCATCAGCTCCCCCCAGGCTGCATGTGGCATGGTTCTTTGGCTGGCACATATGTGATTAAAATATTATGAATCCATTCAGAAAAGGACTCGGCAGAATCCAGGCTATTGAGCACAACACGCTTTTGAAATGACAGAGAGAAAGTTTGCAGTCAAGCCAGGTTTTAGCAGCTCCCGTGTCCCTTTGGTTATATGTCAAAAAGTGCAGGTGATTTTAATTTCCTCATATAAAGAAGAATGTAGAAGTTTGGAATTTGCATGCCTGATCAGGACTTGTGTGTTTGGGAAAATGTAAACTCATCACAGTGGAAAATGTGTTGTTTGGAGTCTGGGGGTGAAAACAAAGCTGAGGATTTTGGAGAGACTGCCTGGGCCAGATGGCCTAGTGCATTCCCAGTCTGGCAGCCCAACTGCTCCCTCCTGTATAATATACAGCCATTTGTTCTGGGATATTTACGCTAGAGTTGTTTCCATGCGAATGTCTGAGAAGCATTCAAAATGAACATATTAGCGAGGCAAGAATTTTAGTTAATTCACGTCGGTAAGCTGGCTGGCATCTCAGGGGCAAGATCACAGGAACAATAACGAGCACCTTTTGGCTTAGTGCTTTCGGGAAAGAATACATTCTCTACATTTAAGGCCTGCTCTATATGTTACTTCACGCCACCACCCACTTTGTAAAAAACAACAACAACATGAGAAACTAGTCCACAGCTGGAAAACACAATTATTTGTGGCTGATCAAACACTGCAAGGGAAAAACAGTTTTCACACAACATGGTAGAACCCCATATACGCAAAACTGTATAGGTATAGAAATAGATGCCCTGTTGGATGCTCTAGTTTGAACCCTTGTTCTCGGTATTTCATAGTCATTGGAGCAGGCTTGTAACTTTATGCAAAAAGCATTTCCATTTATCTAAGTGTCTGTTTATCTAAACTTCATTGAATGCCTTCGAAGCTACTCAGACATATGAAGTTGTAAGAGACATATAGATAGGTTCATGAGCATTTATATGCTGTTAGTCAGTCCGGCTAAAGTTAGCTGGGAATTAGTGCCATCAATGGGACAAGTTAGTTGTAACTTAAAAATTAACAAATGCAGTTGTAGAGCCCATCTTGCTGGAATTTCCTGTGAATTAAAAAAATCTGTCTGACTTAGAATTGTCCCCACTGAATGCAAGATAAGTGACTCAATTGATCTTTTAGCAGACTTTCCCTGTGACCTTACTGTGTGCCCCGCTACAAAAGTAGTAAACAAAAAAGTGAGACAGGTCACAGCACACGTTTGTTTATTTCTTTACCCATGTGGGTTAGGCTGTAGATTTGCAAAATTATTTTTAGCTGTCTTGTGGTCTAACTTTATACCCAGAGACTTTCACTTCTTCTTCTCTCCCCCCCCCCAATAATAATGACATCCCTTTGCCAACTGGGTTTCAGTAGATCAGAGCTTTGTAGAAATCCTAAGACAATTATGTCCCCAGAAACTTGTTTTCTCAAATAGACCATTAACATAGCATGGAAATAAGGTTAAAACACCATTTTTGTTTAATGTGTAGAAAAGATCTTTTCAGAAAAAGGAGTACTATTTCAGCATCTTCCTGTAGAGGAACCTGTGTTTCTGGCAGCTGCAAAGGTTTGCGATTGGAACTGTTCAGGCTTCCTTTTTGAAACAAACGTTGTATATATTTGCAACCACGGCTTGTGAGCACAGACAGTGACTTTAAGCTAACAGATATGCCATGTGTTTATTTCAGTGAGCCATAGTGCTTAGCATTTTGGAGGGGAGAGGTAAAGCTGTAACAGAGAAGTATTGAGAAACCATATATTGAGGGCAATCTTGCAGCTCTTGTAAGCCTAACCAATTTCTTCCTTGACTTTCTCAGCTCCTTCATCCCAGTTAGAGACTCACAAAGTTGTACCTCTGAAAAAAAATCTAGTTTACAGATCCCATGCCTGCCTTGTTGGTGGGACCAAGGGAGGCTATACAGCCCAGATCCTTAGTGTTAAATAACACACCATGTAAAATGACCTTGATGAATAGATATCAAATACCAGTTCACATCCAGCACATCCATTCACTTTCTTTTCTGCCTCAGTTTCATTGTGCGTCGACACATTTGGAATACAAGTTGTGCTTTTGTATGCCACTGTTCAGCCCTCATTAGAAGGTGGATCTGTCAAACGGCATAGGCTGTGCTCATGTCATGCAGAGCAGTTGCTATTTGCCAGCTGCATTTCTGCATTTGGGAGTGAAAAGCCAGAGGTGGTTAAGAGAAAAGGATTGTGTGATTGGATCTAATCTTCAGAGTTCTTGGGCACAAATTCTAAACACTTTGGGTGTGCCACATTCACCTCTGCTGAATGCACAGTGTGGAGTGCTGTGATCTAACATCTTGAAGCTGGGTAGCACTCACATAGTTTTTCATCTTACTCGTTAAAATACTACTGCCCAGGAATTGGAAATGAAGTTAGATCACATTGGGCTGAACTTGTTGTCGTTTGCCTTTTTACTGTTGTCACCATCTCTGTAATGCTAAGTGGAGTTATACCTTTCTAAGCTCATTGAAAACAATGGACTTCTGCTTAGCTCTGCTAGGATTGTAATATAAAGTAGGGATCTAGATGGGTAACATCTGAAGGATTCCAGAATTCGCTAAATGTTTTGCAGTGTTTCTGTACAGTGCTTATGGAGTGGGGTTGAGAAAGTAGGGAGGTTTACAGAGCGTGCCCTCCTACCACTGGCAGCAATGCACAGCTCTCAGCTTTAATATGTACACTTGCCTTGATATTAGTTGAGTGCGCTGAGAAATGGAAAAGTTAGCCCCTAGTGTGTTGCAAGGCTGAGAATGTTATGCACGTAAGCAAAAGTACTGCTGATGTTAAACACAACAGACAGGTGATTAGATACCACACTGTTGACTCTATTTGTTCATTATTGCTATTTAGCTGGGGGGGTTTAAGTAGGTACCTAGAGGTTAAGTAAGCATAGCAGATGCAAGATGAGAGGGAGAGGAAGTGAAGAAAGAGAGGGAATTAAATCTGCTTGTTCTTATTTGTAGCTGCTAGTGAAGCTGATATTGCTGCAATTAAACTCACATTGACTTCAGCGCTTGCAATATTGGCATATGAACATGCACAGTGGTGGGGCTTCAGCATCTTACAATGGAAAAATCCACTGGGGTCTCACTGTGCTATATTAAATGTGAAATCAATTATTCAGTGCAAAACACCATCACCCTGGCTTTTCTTGCTTGTGTGTATGTGTGTGTGTGTGTGTGTGTAGGGCCCAAATAACCTGGCATATCAATGCAATTAAGCCTTTGGTATGCTTACATTTGTGTTGTCAAAAGTCCACTCTTGCCCTGACCTGGACAGCCCAGGCAATTCCAATCTCTTCAGATCTTAGAAGCTAAGCAGGGCTGACCCTGGTGAGTATTTTGATGGGAGACCTCCAAAGAATACCATGGCTGGGAGGCAAAGGCAGGCTATCAGGCCACTTCTCTGACCATTCTCCGTGCCCCAGTTGGAGTCGCCAGAGGTTGCCATGACTTCCAGGCATAGGCACACACGTATGCGCGTGCGCACACACACACAAACAAATGCAACCCCCCCCCACACACACACAACCAAAAAAGTCCACTCTTTATTGCAATACCTGCCTCTTGGAATGCCTATTTTAAAAGTCTGAAACTGCAATATTCACAGGAGAATAAATCTTGTCTTTGGAAAGAACCTGTGCCTAGCCACTCTCATTTGCAAGTGAAACTCTTACTGCAACAATCCTGCAATAATCCAAGAATCCTCAACGTTATTAGGATGCAGTCTATATGATCAGTGGAAGTGTTCCCATCAATTACAATGGAAGGTGAAATGTGCTCATGATATATTGTTTTTGTGAATACCATGATTTGCTTGGGCTCAATTCAGATTTTTTTTAACCATTGGTGGTTTGATGGGAACCACAGAGTTTTTAATTTTTCTCTGTTTCTTTGCAGGGAAAGAATTTTAAAGACAATCTATTGACTAGGCTGTTGTTCAGTATCTAGAAGCCTGACCCAAACATGTTACACAGAAGGGATTTAAGCAGAATTTAGTTACATATAGTGTTCGTTATCCAGAACTCTTTGTGTATCTTGATGTTTACATAGAATACTTTGCATGCACATACTGCTTTGTTCATTTCAACAGATAAGACTGCACAGTGCACATGCCTTATGTGCCTCTGCATACATATCTCTGCATGCGCACCAAAGCTCCTACATCTGCAAGGAATCACTCGTGAATACATTTAAGGCTGTAATTCTAAGCACATAGGCTTGGGGAGTAAGAAATGCATGAAACATTTAGCAAGGCTTGCTGAGATACTACACTTTATTCAGAGTCAGACCATGGGTCCATCTAGTCCAGCATTATATACTCTTGCCACCAGCTCTCCAAGTCTTCATGGCTCAGATCTCAGCCAGTCTTTCTCACAAAGATCCCTTTAAGCAGAAATGCTGAGCAGAAATTTAAGTCCCTTATCCATAAAAACCATGCATTCTAATGAGCTGTAGACTCTATAGCCTTTTCTATATGCCTTCTCAGTGTGGTGAAGGATTAGAACTCAGGGCAGCAAAAAAGGCATGTGTAGCGCAAATAACTAAAAGGGACAAAATGGAACAATCCCTATGTGTTATGGTCCGGACTGGAGCTGAGTAAAAAACCCCAGAAGTATCACTTAGATCCAGAGATGCAACCCCACATCCAAAGTGTTGCAATAAAAAAAGGTGCAAGAATATTTAGGGTCTGATCAAGCTCTGCAGCAGCATTTTCGAAAAAATGAAGTTGGCGTGAGTGCTGTGGAACGCTGCAGCAACATCAATGTTGTTATTTATGGTACCACTAAATCATATTAAAATATAGTATACTGGGCTACAGTGTGATAATACTATGTTTAAGCAATTACTTTTGCTGCCTAAGATTCATGACTGCCACACAGGCAAAAAAACAATAACAAAAAACCCCTCTGCCTACTAACTTAATGGGAAACATTTTCAAAGGCAAAATTACAGCACGGCCAAACCATCTTATTTAGTATGTGGTGTGATGACTGTGCTTGCTGTGCTGCTGTTCTGGGGTTTCCCTTAACCTCTTTGATGAACTGTACTGCCTGTTTGCTTTAAGGATGCCATGATAACTACACATCATTTTAAAGGCATCGTATTGACAGAATCTTCCTTGTCACAAGGAATATGTGCCAGATGACACTATGGAATTCAAAAACAGCATTGTATGTTGTAAACGTCCCTTGATCTAGTGGAGCAACTAGCAGAATGTCATTTGCTAATGGCAAAATCCTAAACTGAGCGACACCCTTGTTGGCCCATTGACTTCAGTGAAGCTAGACGGGTGTAACACTGTTTAGGACTGCACTCTAAGACAAGGAGAGTATCTTGTTCATATGTGAGTTACTTGTTCATACAAAGCCTAAACCCATAGGTATGATATGTGAATATTGCCTACATCTTTAATAGTAGCTGCCGGCTCATCTAGACTGATGTTCTTAAACAAGGATTAGACAATTTTTTCAGGACAGGTCTATCATTAGCTAAATGGAACCTCCATGTTCAGAAGCAATATACCTCTCAGATAAAAACAAGGAATGGATATCACAGTCTTGCTCCAATTGGGGCTTCTGACTGCCTGTTTCTGGAGGTGCATTTTTGGATGGGTACAGCAAGGCAATAACTAGGTTCTTACGTTATATAGACATAAATATAGAAGAAGCACATCTGGAGCTTTGCAAATCCCACTGCATCAGACATGACAAAAAAGGATGTGCGAGTTGCTCAGGCTCCTTCTTTTCCATTCCTGTGTAATGCATGATGTACTGGGAATGTCTTTGTGTCCCATGAAATGTAGGCTGTCCAGATGCAATGGATGACAGCCTTTCTTTCTGTGCAAAACAGGGAATTTGAGCCACTGCTAAATTTGTCTTCCCAGTGTAACAAGCTGCCCCTACTCAGAGACAGACTGGCCCCACAAACTGGCCTCTTGGCTCAGCTACTTTCAGGACTGTTTTAATGTTCCAGTCCAATCTTGCCCATAGAGAAATTTCTTCCTTGGTCCAACTAGTAAATGACAGAAGCTGTTCCCTGCTTTTCATCTGGTCACTCTAGCAAAATGAGTTCACTAATAGTCTACCTTTTAACAAGATGGCAGGAAAAGTTAAGCTGCAAAAACATATGTGTGTGCACAGCACTATTCTTTGTATGAGGCTGCTTGCAATCTTTATTGGATTTCAATAAATATTTTTGTTACCGATTCTGGCTTTTGGCTTGCTAACTATTGAGCTGGTCCCTGGTCACTGGACCTTTAAAAGACGTTTGGTCTGAATCAATTAATGATGTGTGATCCCGTTTTACGCCATGCTATGAAAAGGCACACCTGCTGCTTTATGCCAATCAAATGTCTGTTAGAGGTTGGGATTTTTTTCCTGGTCTGTTGGCAAACTTTTTTATTTTCCATTTGTTGTGCAGCATCATGTTTTGTTTCAATGCATCTCTTGTTCCAACCATTCCAACGGCAATATTTTGCACACGTCATTTTCTGTTGAGATAGTTTTATAGAATGCAAACGGCAGACGAGCACTGCGATGGGAAAAATGGGCTGTTTTCCCTTCCTTGTGATTTTCTACAACCCAGTCCTATGCCTATTTACTCAGATGTCTGTTTCGTTAAGTTTAAGTCAGTGCATATTGGATTGTGCCCTTGAAGGCACAGTAGTATTCTCAGGGTTTCGTAGACTTCAGATCCACTGTGGTCAGTTTAAAAATTAAGGGCCGTTTAATGCATTATGTGGCAGCAATCCAGGGATTACTGTCAAGAGTTTACAAACACGTTGGTCACATTCACACTTTATATCTATGTATCATAATTTTAGACCTCCTTTCCAGCACAGAAGGTAGGGTTGTTTATGTGTTGCCTCCCTCACCCATTTTATCCTCACAATAACCCTATGAACTTCATACTAAGTGGGGATTTGGACCAGAGTGTGTCAGATCTTAATACAGTTTTCTAACCACTACATTACATTGGCTGTTGCTTGAATCAGCTTAAGGGGGTACACTTACATCATTTTAGGGTGGAATTAAATGTTCTGAGGCAAATGTATAGTTCTGATCCCATGTTTTTCTACTAATGCTGCTACTTTGGGGGCAGGGCCGGGCCACCTCGCAGGGCTCTTTTTGTAGCAGGAACTCCTTTTCATATTAAGCAACACACCCCTAATGTAGCCAATCCTCCAAGAGCTTACAGTAGCCCCTGTAAGAAGAGCTCTGTAAGCTCTTGGAGGATTGGCTACATGAGGGGTGTGTGGCCTAATATGCAAAGGAGCTCCTGCTACAAAAAGAGCCCTTGATTGCAGTCAGAACGGAAGACAGGACGGGGCTGCTTAAGCTTTTTCCTGTCTGCTGATTCTCCCTACAGGTCTTCATAGGGTTGCCAACCTCTAGGTGGTGGCTGGAGACCTCCTGGGATTACAACTGATCTCCAGGCAACGAAGAAAATGGCCGCTTTGGAAGGTGGACTCAGTGGCATTATATTCCATTGAAGTCCCTCCCCTTCCCAAACCCCATCCTTCTCAGGCTCCACCCCCAAAATCTCTAGGCATTTCCCAACCCGGAGTTGGCAATCCTAACTGTTCACCGTAGCCTGATTCCACCCCCCCCCCCGCTATACTGGAAATGACAGTGGCTTGGAAGGGGTAATGGGGGGGAACTGGCAGGTAGGAGAAGGATGAAGGAACTTCTTCCTTCTCACCAGTTCTCTTCTGCAAATTTCTCCCCTCTGTCTTAATGTCAGCTGTCAAACGTGTGTTTTGCCACACTGGCATGTGTGGCCATCCTTAGGTGTAGACCTAAAATTGTAACATGAAGTAACATGAGGCAACATGAAGTCCAGACCAAAACGAGGAATATCAGACAACTGAAGTTTAGATATTAAAGCGTCCGTCCTGCCTTATTCTCTTGTCTTCTAGGACTTGTTTATTTGCATTTACAGGAGTTTACTTTCCTTTAACATGTAGCACAGTTAACTAAGCTGCATCTTATATGGCACATAGTGAATCAGGTTCTGTACTCGTGTGGGAGCAAGTTAAGTGCCAGCCATGCTTTTTGAATTAAAAATACATTAATGTTTTCTTTTTATGAATAGGCCCCATAGAGTTCTGAGCCCGCCTTTTGAATTTTTTTTACACATTTAAGTTTATATTTTATTCTGAATTGAAAAGAACATTATGGTTGTCTTGACTACTAAAGAAGCGCATTGCTCAGAAGATGTGCATAATGCATCGGTTAAAACAGAAGAACAACGAAAGCGAAGCTCTCTTCTCAGCTTCTGCTGCTCTCTATCAACAAATCTCAAGGCAATTTCTGCAAAGAGGCTATCTATTTAAGCAAAGCCAACTGTCTTGCCATGTAGTAATGCATTCATGGACTGTGTCGGGGATCATTTTCTCGAGGCACATTCAGTTTGCTGCTAAAATATCTACATCTATCTACATTCCCCTGTCTTTTCTTTCTAGGCGATAGTATACGAAGGACAAGACAAGAACCCCGAAATGTGCAGAGTTCTGCTCACCCATGAAATAATGTGCAGGTAAGAAAGAGCCTGTCACTTTTTAATTAGCTACAAGAAAATGAAATTCTTTCTTAAAAACTAGGTTGATCTGGATGCTATTTTAGGTAGCTGCCATCAATGAGCCCAAAATAACATGGTTTTATGGGCATAATTAGCAGCAACGTTGCACTCATCACCCACGTATTTTCATTATTTATTAGAGCTTAATTCTAAACAATCTATGAGTGGTTTTCATTTAGACACTGAGCTCTTAATGGCGATAGAAAATGGCTTGGCACCAAAAATGATAGCATCTAAATTGCAGCCCTTGGAGGAGGAGTAATGATCCAGTATGATCTCGACAGCAAAGTCCTAAGGTAGCTCATATGGCTACTGCCAGTGGACTTCAGTCAGATGGACTGAAACGTACAAGAGATTGTCCTTGCAGTTTATGGTAGTTTCCCCTTGGCAGTGAGATGTCAGATAGACTGCTTGTGGAGGAATTAGGGGCCAGGGAAGGGTATACAGTCTGTGGTCAAGGTGATGATGTCCATAACGCAGATAGAGGGCCTGGATGCCACAAGGACCTGCATGCTTAAGCTTACTATGGCTTATGGCTTTCAATGGCACCATTCATGGTAGCAAATTTACATCCATTTCTTAGACTTGGGCAAGGGATCATTGGCTCTTCTGTACAAGGTTGGTTCTTGTCTGGAAATCTTTCCATACATCTCTTTCTCCTGTGGCTGGCTTCTTTGAATCTGGCGGGACTAAGCAACAACTGCTCTGCTACAGCTATTTTGAAACAAATGGCAGAATTTTTTTTATTTTGCAGAGTTATACTTTGCTCGGGGTTCCATGAAGGCTCACAGGAAGCTTGCCAGTATTGCAACCCTCCCATAA
>NW_015163156.1:86137-91543 GCF_001447785.1 Gekko japonicus
TGTTTGCTGTAGTACACACCTCTGGAATGGGTCAGGCTCCCCTTTCCCTTAGCAAGTCTAGATCACAGAAACAAAATTTTAATAGACTCATATTAATGGCTATAACACAGCAGTGTAGATGGGGCCAGTGAGGGTTGTTTTTTTTTTTACATATTTGAGGATTTGGAGTGGTGGTGGAAAGTGCCGTCAAGTCTTAGCTGACTTGTGGTGACCCCGTGGGGTTTTAAGGCAAGAGATGTTCAGAGGTGGTTTGCCATTGCCTGCCTCCACATCACGACACTGGTATTCCTTGGAGATCTCCCATCTAAATACTTACCAGGGCTGACCCTGCTTAGCTTCCAATGAGATTAGGCCAATCTGGTATAGAGAAAGATTTTTGAGATGACAACCATGAGTACCATTGTGGTGTATAACCAGGGATCGTTTCATAGAAAAAGAGCTAGGGGGACTCATTAGCATAACTCATTAGCATATGCCACACCCCCTGACATCACCGGAAGTGTGTCATAAGGCCACACCCCCCGCCCCCAACGGTCCCAGCAAGGCCGGCGGGAGTGCAAGGAAGCCCCGCGAAGGCCCTCCCTGGCCCCAGGCAGGCAGGGGTGGGGAGAGGCAGGGAGGAAGCAACTTACCCTCCCTCTTCTCCTGCCTCCTCCTGGCTGAATGAGGGCCGGAAACGGGGTGGCCGGAAGCAGGGGGCGGGGCTTCATCATGTGCTCCGCCCCCGTACCTCACCCGGGGGAACTGCGAACCCCGCGATTCCCCCCGAAATGACCTCTGTGTATAACTGGGGATCAGCTACGGAGCAATGCATTTCTTTCTTGAAAGCTAGGGTTCTCAAACCAAGAAACTGATCTCTTTTATTCTTACCCCAACCCCACTGACAGGGACTCTATATTCCTGCAAGATAAGTAACAGGTAAATTTTGCACTATGCTGGAAAATCAATATGTGCTGCTTTTCTCCATGTTATGCAGATCTTAAAGATCCAGAGTGTCTGTTTTTTGGGTGAAAATTGACAATCCTATTCAAAATACATGTAATAGATACAATTCCAAGAAAGTAGATGAAGTTTAGGCCTGTTCGCATAGGGGGCCCCATGACTGCCCAACACCTCCCCCCAATAACCTGGCCCACTCCCCAAACAGCTGTGCTCACCTTCTCCACTTCCTACCCCCTCAACACAGTCCGGCAAGGGCTCCTGATACTCAGCAGCACTGTCCCATGATGCTGGCACTGCTTGCTCAGCCAGGCTCCCTTGGTCGGTGGGGTAACTAAGAGGGCAGGAAGGGAGGGAGGGAAGGGTCAGGAAGGGGCACACGTGTGAGAGAGGTTCACTCAGCCAGCCAGGTGGACTGGCTGCTTGCTGCTTCTGAGCTCCAGCTGGGTTCAGTCAGGTGACTGTTTGTCTTCAATCGGGGGAGGTGACATGGTGAAGAAAAGGAGGCTAAGAAGGGGATGACCAACGGGTGCAGGACACTGGCAAGGCAGGGCAACTGTCCAGGCTGCTGCTGCCAAAGGGAAAAAGGCTTGTAGAGAGGATTACCTGACGCTGACCCTGCAAGTGCCAAGGTCCAAAGGGCGGGGGAGAAAGGTCAGCGCCAAGCCCATCTCATGCGAGCTGCTCCAGAGGTGGCTAAAAGACCTGTGCCCAGAATGAAAAATGACTGCCCACACTCTGCGGAGGAGCCCCTCCTCTCCCCTCCTCAAACCCCACCCTCCTGAGGTGGCACCTTAATGCATCCCCAACAAAGATTTTCTGGGTGCCCTGACCTGGATAGCCCAGGCAAACCTGATCTTGTCAGATCTCGGAAGCTAAGCAGGGTTGACTCTGGCAAGTACTTGGATGGGAGACCTCCTTGGAATACCAGCAGTCGGGAGGCGGGGGCAGGCTACCTCTCTGAATATCCTCCAGGCCCCCAGTAGGGGTCAGTCACCAGAGGTCGCCATGACTTCCAGGTACACACACATTTACAGGCGCGCGCACACACACATAAAAAGAATACTTTTTTTTTCTGGGGAGGGGCTGGTGAAGTTACACATCATTCTGAGGAATTTAAAATTATTTGCCATTAACTATTTGTCTAGTTATATTAATTAGGTTAAGATGTGCAAAACTTTGAGTTGCATCCATATCAGAGAGCAGTTATGTTTTATTCAAGATAGCAATGACATTTCCTTTGCCTTCAGTGTGAGCAGATGGAAGTTGTCATTTTAACACCCACAAAACTTGTATTCATGTCTATGGCCAGCATATTATTTTGTTCTTTTTCAAATATAGAAAGATCTACATATTTATTTTAGATATGCTGAAATTTTCTATAAATATGACAAGGCTGGAATCTTAGCCAGCAAATACTCGTGTCAACAAATTCCCCTGCTGCCAACAGACCTTGTCATGAAAACATTATTCCATGCCAATTTTGTTGGCATACTAAATTTATATTCTTAATATGCAATAGATATTCCAGTTTCCCAAACCCTCATGGGCAGAGTGGGGTACCGTTTCCAGAATTTGCTTTAAAAAAGAAGGCAAAGCCATATTAAAAATAAAAATCAGAGCCAAAAGTAGAAGTGAATGTTCCCAGATCCCAACAGAAATATAAAAGATGCTGTTGATTAATCAGGCTGCCTCATCTTTTTACACAGAACTGTGATCAAATTCAAACTGAAATTCTCTTTCAGAAGGGTTTTTTGTTTGTTTTAGTGGAGGACTGTTCTTGCTTTCTCTTCCACTTACCTTCGTGCCTTTTGTAAGTGGAAGTTGGGATGTGCTGAATCTGCACCAGGGGTTCAAATGCAGCCTCAATTATAAGCATAAAATTAGAGTCTGTTCCCCATTAATCAGCCCAGCTAATTGCTATGCACTACCATTAGCCATATGGTGCGAAAGACAGCTTGGTCTCTCTAAGATGAAATTTCTTCATTCTGGACATGAAATAGTGAAGGCCCTGTGCTTCAAAATAGCTTGTTTTAGATATTTAATTCCCGAACAACTTTCAGCAATGCCTTCGATCAAAGCTAATGGCACAATAAAACTTTGACTTTATGTCACTGAAACTGTAGATTTGCAGAATGGGGAACCTCTAGCGTGGCAGAGACAAAGAACTCTGATGTACAGAAGACACCCTGGATGAATGGGGATGGGTAATAGCAGGGTGGATGTATGATGTCAGGTGCTGGTGTGTTTGTTTTCCAGGGATTTCAAAGTATCTTGATGAGATCATTCTTTTGCTGATGATAAAAATGATGAAGACGAGCATACTGCCACAATAATATTTATTTGTTGTCAGTCATATTGCCAAAGAATTGTTCAAAACTCATTGTTGTAATTTGCTCATTATGATAGGCAAATAGCAAGAAATAGCCCAAGACAAACAAGCAAGGGATCCCTTTCATGACAATTTTTTTCACTGGAAAATGTGGGTTTTCCACATCACAAAATCCTTGTGTTTTGGAGGAACAACATGAGGACTTTGTATCACACACACAATGGCTGTGCTGCCCCCCTGGCTGTTTTTGTATCCTGAAACCGCCCCATGGAACTGCTATTGGCTAATGTGATTTTTACAAGAGACCTCACAATGGCACCATAGGATGGTTTAAGGACATCAAAATGGGGTGGGGGTGGGGGCTACTGCCAGTTCCCCCTGAGTGCTGTGGCTGCAAACAGAAAAGAGTTGGTGTGCATTTGGGAAGCACAAAATGCTGTAGCTGGAGCAAGCTCAGGTTTGTTTACATTTAGTTACTTTGCAGAAGAAGGCAAGGATTAGGGTTTCAATATCTCAAAGGTGCTTTTGCACTTCTGTCATGATTTCAAGACTGGCCACTTTCATAATGGCAAACAATTCAAGATATGCACATATCTAAATAACTATACACCTAGGCCAGTAGTCTTCAACCCACAGATCAAGACCCTCAGGTGGGTTGCAAATAGGGTTGTCAAGTCCATTTTAGCCCCCAGCGGGGGACTTTGGGGGGCGTTCCCGGAGGGAGCGGGGAATCCCCAATGTGATGATGTCATGTTGGGGATGTCTGCCCCCCCCGCCTGATGGGCGCGCAGGGAAACGCCAGCTCCCTGCACTTAAAGGGGCCCCTTTAAGCGCAGGGAGCTGGAAGGCTTCGTACGCCCAATCAGGCACGTGGGAAAAGCCAGCTCCCTGCACTTAAAGGGAGCCCCTTTAAGTGCAGGGAGAAGGGTGAGGGGTGGCTGTGGGTGTTGGGGCTTGGGGGTGGGGCTTCCCCCATCAGCCAGCTGGTCAGCGGCAGGTAGAACCCCCCGAAAAGCGGGGACCCCTGCCAAACCGGGGGAGGGGTTGGCAACCCTAGTTGCAAAGCCCAAACGGTTGGGCTGCAAGGCCTTATAAAAATCACATCCCCCCGCCTGTTGCTCTTTTGGAAAGACCTGCTCTAAGGGAGCACATGTAGAGAGAAGGTGGCCATAGCCATCTGTCTCTTTTTGCATGTAAACCAAGAGAGTCAGTAATATAATGAGGTGAAGTCCCACAGGCCTGGAGTGGTTGTTGGCTTGTTCCTCACTACAGTTTGGCTTGTGTTACCTATCCCTGGCTCTTGTGGACTGCAGCACACAGTCCTAGTCTTGACTCTGCTGCAGGGGTCACTTCGTAGAAAAAGAGCTGCAGGAGCTCATTAGCATACCCAATAAGCTATTAGCATAATAGCTCATTAGCATATGCCACACCCCCTGACATCACTGGAAGTGATGTCAGAAGGGAAAGCAAAAGGGGGGAGCATCTTCAAAAGCCTCCCCTTCCCCAGCCGGCCTGCCAAGCCCTTCTCTCTGGGGTTGTGCCACAGCAGTGGCATGGTCTCTCCATTCTATTCCATGGGGCAGCAGCAGTGCAACTCTAGAGAGAAGGAGCTTGGGGGTGGGGAGCTGGGGGCGGGGCTTGCCACCACCGCCATTTGTGCCTGCTCCTGGGCTGCCGGAGCAGCGCTCCAGCCCCAAACAACCCCTGCTCTGCTGAGATCCTAGCTTTGGCTCTTTATGGTGTCATGGGTTTCTGGGGCAGTGGGTCCCACGCTGCCCCCTGGGGGTTAAAGACAGGTCTCGAGACTGGGAAGACTGAAGACCCAGTGCTTTGCTTAAGTTAAATGGGTCTAGTTCTGGTTAATGTCTAGATGGAAGACATTAGGGAACCCTATGAAATCACAACACAACAAGTGCGTTTTGCATATATATTAAAATAATTTCATGTGGTATAAATACTTTTAAAAATCTCACTCTTGTAAAGATTATATTTGTAAACATTGATAATAAATGTCTATGCACAAGCACAATCTAGCCAAACTAAAGCACCTTTAAACCATGTTTACACCAGTTTGGTGTAGTGGTTACGAGTGGTAGACTCTAATCTGGAGAACCGGGTTTGATTCCACATTCTTT
>NW_015163156.1:91887-132327 GCF_001447785.1 Gekko japonicus
CAAAATAAAAGACGAAAAGCACCCTCTTTCATACCTTCTTGTTGCATAGATGTATTTTTTCCCTCCTTCATCCTAACTTTCTCCCAAGCATTTAATGGGAACTTACAAAGAGCTATGAGGTAGGCTAGACTGAGAGAACATGGCCCAAGGTCATTCAGGAAGTTTAGTGGCAGAATGAGAATTTGAACCCGATTGCACTAAACGTTGGGCCAAACTGTAGCCATTATACTATACTGCCAACACCCTTATGTTAACATTTTCAGTTTTTACTTTTTCCTTGACACTGTTACCTAACGTAATGAGCTAACGTGCCCTGAATACAAGGGAATACAGGTGTGCAATATCAGTCCATGTGTTTGGCAAGCAGTTTGAAGCATCAATATTAATTAGGCCAGATTTAAATGCTGCTTTTACCTAGTCAGTGCAGTGTAAGCTTGCCAACTCTGAGTTGGGAAATTCCTGGAGATTTTGGGATAAAGTCTTAAGAAGGCTAGGTTTGGTGAGGGGAGAAACCTTAGTGGGGTTTAATGCCAGAGTCCACTCTCCCAAGTATTAGTTTTCTCCAGGAGAATGATGTCTGTAGTCTGAATATCAATTATAATCCTGACAGAGTTCTAGGCCCCATCTGGAGGTTGGTGGGAGAACGAGTTCTTTATCTGTAGGTCCCTGAGATCAGTCCCTGAGATCAGTGGTTTGAATTCGAAGTTAGGGGCATGGCCTGGCAAGCTGCAGATATTGCACTAAACCCCAGGGTCCTTCAGCTGAAGAACGTTTAGGTCTAGGTGTGTTTATGACTGCTCATTGAACTGATTTGTACTTTGTATGTTTTTAATTCTGTTGTAAATTGACAACAACAACAACAACAACAACAATAATAATCCTGACAGAACCCAAACCCTTCCCAGCTGTGAGGACTGAGGGACATATGGGAATTCAGAAAGTCACTCAAAAGGAAAATATATGATTACAAATGGGATTTTGATAGTCTTTGCGCTATGTGGCATCTGTCACATGTGTAGTGAGGGCTTCAGTCTGTGGTAAGAATTACTGGGATATCATTAGGTGTGTTGTATCCAGAAGGCCAGGCATGAAGATCAGGACGCAACACACTTTTAAACAGAAGAAGAGGTTAAGATAACAACAAGAGGGTTCTTCTCTGCACATAGGTACAACAACTCTCTCATTTTCCTTAGCTTCCTTTTTGTCGTTTTCCACAGTGAATTCTGGAGTGGATCACAGCATGTGTTAAATCCAGAAATACTGGTCTGGTTGAAGGAATGGAGTTGTTAGAAATGCCAAATCCAGCACAGTTCCACCTGGCTTCATGTGGAATCGATAGGCTTGAGACAATTCAAGTAGTAAAACCACCTTTTCAGTTATGACTCACTGTGGTTACCAGCTTTCTTTCTCCATTGCTAAGTATGGAAATGTTAATGCATAATTTTTGTGTAATCTTAAAACCAACTGATTTTCCCGTTAGCCATTGACCTTAGTTTGTACCTAAAGTTAAAAAGTTACATGTTGATTTCTTCTGAATCCTATGTTCAGCTTCTGAAAGTAAGAAAGGTCATTTTTTTAATTAGTTCTTCTTCTGAAGAAAGTACAGTTTGTAGCTTTTCTATTTGAGATGGGGTGGGAAAGATTAAAAGCATGGCGAATGTAGGACTAAGTCATTAAAGCAAGGGTGTCGAACTCATTTCTTATGAGGGATGGATTTGACATAAGATTTGACTTTGTCAGGCTGGGCCACGTGTGTCATAAAATGTAATGCCAGGTAGCAGGGTTATAAACTTTATAAAGGACACAGAAAAACACAATTAAAGATATTATAGCAGTTATTCCATTGGAGCCCCACATTAGGGGCTGGTATTTCTCTGCAAAACTGAAATTCCTTGAGTTTGTTGAACTCTATATTTTAACTGTGGTTAGTCCCAACCCCCCCCCCCGAAATATAAACTACAAATATAAATGGTCTTAGCCTAGGACCCAGGGGAAGAACATGAAACAGCTGAGCATTGCAAGCTTCTCCTCCCCCTCCCCCAGTCTACTCAGAGTGGCAGTGGCTCTCCAGGGTCTCAGGGCTTTTGTGTTTTTTTTTTACAGGGTGGTTTGAAATAATAATTTTGGTTGCCCTCTTCAGCACTTGTTCTGCTATTTTCCATTGGAACTCCACATTAGGAGGGTGTGTATGTGTGTGTGTGTGTGTGAAAACTAGTATTTCTCTGCAAAACTGGAGTCTCTTGAGTTTGCAGAACTCTATTTTTTAACCCTGACTGGTCCAAACCCTCCCCCTCCCAACCCTGAAAATGTGCCTGCCTAACCTGGAAAGGTGGGAGAATTATGGGATTTTACAAAGCCAGTTTTAAAATAAAAAAGAAGCACAAGGATCACAGCAGAAGGACACTCCCCCCAGCTCCTACCTGTGACGAGGACTACAGAGTCTTAGAGCCATGGCTCGGAAGTTTGGCAGCCCTGCCCTGTGCTTCCTGCTTTGAGACAGCCCCATCTTCTGCTCTTTATACTCCCACACAGCTTAAGCTGAGAACAGCAAGGCTGGGCAGGGGAAGGGGGAGAGAAGAGAGCCCCACTCCTGGGCTGGATTAAAGGGCTGGGCAGGCCAGTTCCGGCCCATGGGCCACAGGTTTGACACCCTGCATTAAAGTATTTTCACAACTTCCTAAACAATTTACAATAAAAGTAATATCTGTTAAATAACTGAGAGAGAATCTTCAAACCCTGGTATTTTTTAAAAAGTATTTTTACATGGAAAAGAATAAATCATTGGTTCTTAGTGGCTTTGCTACAACCCAAACAATGACACTTCTGCAAACTTGAGCAGACCCCATTTAAAAGTTCATCTGTTGAAGGTTTGAAGCCCTTTATAGCTACTGTGAGGTTTTTACCGTGAAAAGAGTTGTGTCTCCCCCCCCCCCTTTTAGGGCAAGCTGCCATTGGGGGACAGTAGTGAATCAAACATGTTCAAGTCAAGCATGTTTTCCTGAATGTGAAGAAGCCTAAATGTGGTTAAAATGGGGGACTGAATCTTTGTCTGGGATCCTGTGGTGGCTGACAGCCTGTTTATCAAACTACTTTTGTGGGAACCTGAATTTCCTCCTCAGTATTAACCTAGTAAAATGTTCATTTGAAAGTGTTCCCATGTGGTAAAATCCCAATTTCACATTCTGAGCTGGAGGCCAGCAAAATTATCAGCAAGGGTCAAACGTCTGCTCTTTATTATGATCTAGTTACACCCAAGTAATGTATATTAAGAATATTATCAATCATAATATTGCTGTGAGGTAAAAAAAAAAGTAATCACAAAGCAGGTCAGGCACTCTTAATTGATTAAATCTGCATAAATGTATACGTGAATCAGAAAATCAATCATTCTGAAGGAAAACACACAGTTTCCTTGTGTTTTATGTGATGCAGGCATGTGTCACAACAGGAAATGTCTTAAAAATACACCCACTCTTATAGGGGAAGTTGACTAGCAGAGGAGGCTGCTTCTTTAACAGAGGTTCACTATACAAAAATCAACATGGGAAACTTTTCAAAGTGTAGAGCTCAGTGTTATCACCTGCTAACAGCTTCAGATCAAACTACTGCTAAAGGGACAGCTGCCGGGATGCTTCAAAAGTTGGCAGAGAGAAGGGAAAATGCCTTTTTAAGATGGCACTTACCCACCATTAAAAATAGTTGGCTTAAAAAAACCTGTCCAATTTATTCAGGGCACCTTTTTAATTAATCAAAAGGTTTTTAATACAGTAATCTAACCAATTAATTAGCAAAACATGACACCCTTCTATCCTTCATAGTGGTGACTTTCATGTGTGTTTAGGTAGAGGACTATCTGTGAGGGAAATTAGTTGCAAAATCCTGTTTAGTAATTAGTTTCGACAGAGTAGAAATGTGGCAGGTAAAAAAAGCCTGCTTATAAAACTTTGTTGTCCCTTCTCATTCATCTGTGCTGGCAACTGAAGGTAATAGATTTCACTGCTGGTTGATGAGTCCTGTCCTGAGGAGATTAAAGGTCATAATTTTATAATCTCTTATTCACATGTGAACCTTTCATAGAATATGATTGTTTTAAATGGAATTTATTATGTGAATAAATAAGTGGCTAAGTGAATCTCAAAATTTCAGTTATAGTCTGGGAAATGTACTCTTTTTGTTGCATATGTTGGGTTCTTTAAGAATTTATTACGTTGTTAACAATGCCACAACAATAAATTATGATTTCTGTTTAATTAAAAAGGTATGTGTTTATTCCAGATAGGGCACATTCTTCACCACTTAGGATTTAAATGGAAATATATTATTTTCAAAATTCTGTCTGTTGTGCATGTAGTCTCATGAGACTGTCCCGGACTATGGAACTTATTCTGAAACTGTCTTTCCTTCAAATAATGTATTTTGGCCAACAAAATTTTCTTCTAGGTTGTGCTTGTACATTTCTTCAGGTATCTGAGGAAATGTGTGTGCACACAAAAGCTTATACCTAGAATTAAACTTTGTTGGTCTTAAAGGTGCCACCGGACTCAAACTTTGTGCTGCTGCTTCAGACCAACGTGGCTGCCCACCTGAATGTATTTTAGCCAGCGTCTGAAAAGAAAACCACTAGAAAAGCCTATACATAATACAGTTTGGGAAATATGATGATTTGGGTTTTTTTAACTTGCTTTCTGGTAAGATTCAAGCATTTCTCTGTCACAGACTTGTAACAGGGAACTCTCCCTGAGTCCATCCCCATCTGATCCATAGAATCTCAAGAGTCATGACAGAAAATAATCTTTTAAATCTTTGAACTTCTTGTAAAAATTGGTTTTTAGCCTCCCCCCTCGAGTGTATCTATTCCCTTCCTTTGGACCTGCTTTCTAGGTTTTTGAGTGTTTTAAAATGCTCCCACAATCATGAGGACTAGAGACATAATTTTTAGAAGAAAAACTGGGGTTCTCAGGGTCTAATAAGCGATACAAATGGAGCACTGAAGTGACCTGTTCCCCTGGGGGTTTGCCATTTACCCTGTTCCATCTGACATATAAGACAACCTGAACTATCATAATTGTTATCTCAAAAAGTGACAGCCCCCTCCACCCCTTTTGTGTATTTTTTGTTGCTTGCCAGCTGTGGAAGACGTTAAACCCAGCAATTAACCCATATGTGACCTACCATATTCAACTGATTTCCAGGCAGGGACTGAGTAGTAACTCTAGCTGGTAATTTGAACCCTCCTGTATTTGTAATTATGATTTTTAGAGTGTAATGGCTGTACTAAATCCTTTTCCTTTTGCTCTGTAGCCGCTGTTGTGACAAGAAAAGCTGTGGCAACAGAAATGAGACTCCTTCAGATCCAGTGATAATTGACAGGTAAGGGTTGCTATTCTTTTCCTTGAATTTATTTCAGGTTTTGTTTATTTATTTATTTGTGCGCACCTCATTATAATGAGACACCTGCCCTGTGCTGCTAATGGGCAAAGGGTTATGTGGCTATGTGGGCGTAATACCGTTGTTCATATGGAATTAGTTGTGTGCTGTAAGGTTTTGATTCTTGTAGAAGGACCATTTGGTTTGTAGCTGTGAGCAGAGGCTCTGTGAAATGTTCAGATTGCAGTCTCTGATTCAGGCTCTTAAAGGGGATATTTTTCTCTCCAACTTTCCATGTCTCAATTCGCATGCTGTGCCTGGGAAGATTCAGGAATATAAAATAATAATAGTTTGTGATTTATGAAATGTGGTTGGATGCTTATAAATATTTAACTTTTTACTTTGAAAAATGTTTGAATCATTATCACTTTTTAGCTACAGTAGTTCCCTCGGATTCAATCTATCTAAATTGTATGGTTTGTTTTATTTTATTTATGCATAAAGAGATCTGCAAACTAAAGTCAACACACACACACCCCCCATCGCTTCCAGCTTGTTGTCTTTGGTTTGAGAACAATTTTGATTGTATTGTCAGTTGATTAATTCATTTTGCCTCTCTTAATTATTATGGTTTCTAAACTGATCCAAATTACTAATCTGACATGACCGAATAAATCACTATAGAACAATAAATTCACTGGAGTTGTTCTGTGCAATTTGCACTCGGCAGGCTTGCAAATTAGGTAACGCTGTAGCCAAATAGTCATTTTTACATTTTAATTATTGAAACTTGTCATACAGAAACATATGATAAACAGCTATAATGTTGCATTACTCTGTGAGTGTTAAGTGACCACGCAGAGCTGATAATGTCTACCATTAGCTAAGAGAAGCAATAATATGTCAGGGTGGGGTGGTATGAAAAACTGAATTTCAAAGGCAAGATTTCATGTAGATATTTGCTGTCTAAATTAATGTTTGCTTTCCTAAGTTTAGGGTCTGGTCTTTGTTGCATTGCACAAAAAGTATAGCGTGTTATGCTGGAGCAAAGTGGAGTTCTATTTCATGGTAAATTTCATATATATAAGCTTGTAACAGATACCTTAAAATGATTCTCAAGTTGTGTATATATTTTTGAACTATGTCTCATGCACACATTATAAAAGCACAGAGGAAACTAAAAGTCATAAGGAAAGCCACAACACTGTATTTAAAGTGTCTTGGACAGGGATGTTACATGAAAGGTGGTACTGTGAGTTGTAGTCTTGTGTTTTTGTTTTTGACAGGCAATTGGTAAAGATGTTTAAATGCTTAATGGCAGTTTGACAGAAACATTGGTGTCACTACCTATTCAGAGATTTGTTGGCTACAATTAACTGAAGTCATAAAATCTTAGAAGTTCTCTCTTGCATTTTGTTCTTTCTAAGAAAAAGCTCTGTTGCAGAAGAATAGATTACGCTTCCTAGTTATGGGTAACTCTGGACATATAATACCTTAGCTGATATAACTGGCATTTCAGAACATTGTGTTGAGATAGACTTCCATCCAGCTGAATTCAGCTTGTGAGACCGGACTACAATAAACCTTCCCTTGCTGCTACAGATTTTGAATGTGAACTGGTTAATCTTTCAAAATTCTTCCCTTGGTTTTAAGTTGTGACTTTGATACAGAAGGTTGATATGACTGTGGTTTGAATAACATTTGATTTTGACCTGTTCCTGTGGGTTGCAGTGGCATAAGAAATTTGACTCAGCAGTGCTGTAATTAGCCTTGCCTGTGTTTTTGAAACAGGATTGGGTTACCTGGATCGCATTAGTGTGGCTTCTATTGTTGCCGCTTAGCATCTGTCCCAGTAGGGTACTTAAAACCTTTTTCTTGGCCAGGGCTAGTTCAAACAATTTAGGCAAAATAAAATATGCGCTTTGTACATTTAGTGGATCTGGTGATGTTACTTGTGACATTTACCCTTCACATTTTTTTTCTTGGCTTGGGAAAGCATGAAGCAATCTGTATGGAGCCTGTGTCTTAAAACAGAATACTTTACAAATTGTTTTAACATTAAAAAGCCCTCACGAGCTGAAACATATGTTGAGTTGCACTCTGCTGTCATTCTTGCATGCATAAAATTGCAAGCTATTGTGCCAATTGATATGCAAAATAGTATTTAGCTTTTTTTTAATTTGCAAGTGATCATTTTTAGGACACAGTTGGTAAGAGGGAGGGGTTTTGTGAAAACATTTTCTTGTGCTTAACAGACTGATCAACCGTGCACTTAGTATGAATTAATTTTTGCATAGAATGGGCATCTTAAAAGCTGTACAGCAAGCAAGGGCCATGTTTATATTACAGACTTCTTTTGGCATAAGAATACCCATTGCTTTTCTACTTCCATTGAGTATGGTTATGGGAATGGGTAATACTTGTGGTGCATGTGTGTGTATGCGTGTCCATATTACTGTAAATGTCTCTAAGTTGGTAAATGAGAGCATTCGCATAGAGATGCTGACAATTCAGACAAATGTTGTAAATGTCCAAAATCTCATAGCAACACTGGTGAATCCTGGCAGCTTGCATAGTAATTGTCAGCCTTTACTGGTGCAGCAGTTTACAAAATACATGTGCAACCACTGAGTTGCATAACAAGCTCTGTTGCAAGCAGCCACCTCATTTATAACAGTCAGTTTGAACTGAAACCCATTTGGATTGTGGGACAGCACAGTCTGCACACTGAAGGAAGATTTAAGAAAATTACTTTGTATTTTACTTGTTTAGAGTTCTTTTGTTCGAAATATCAGTGACCTGAACAAATTTCCTGTACTCTAGTGATCCTCGTCTCTGAAATGGAGCATAAATCTATTAGTTTAGAGTTGTTTTGTTCGAAATATCAGTGACCTAAACAAATTTCCTGTACTCTAGTGATCATCGTCTCTGAAATGGAGCATAAATCTATTATTCTCACAGATTTTTCATGTTATAAATTCAGTTTAAAACAAATGTATATATATATGTGTGTGTGTGTGTGTTCACATACATCCCTAAAGGATTATTATACAGTTTCATGCATACTGATAAAAACACAAGTGTCCAAAAACTAATTTTTAAAAGATGCTTAGTGCAAAGAATACTAATAATAACTTTAATTGGGTAGCACTCCCCATTCCCCCAGTCTGGGCATTTTATACCAGTATGATACAGTTTACAGAACATGCATAGACTGTGTTAAGAAAACAATGATATGAAGGGGAAGATACACTAAAGAAGTAACTGTGCATGCCCGTCAAAGCATCTGTGATTTCATAAAGAAGAGGAGGGAGGAGCAAAGTGAGTTCAATGTAAAACAATTTAATATGCAACAATTCCTGTGTACGTTCAACTTAGTTATAGCAAAAAGGAAAGAAAAAAAATCACTTCCTCTTATACATTTAACATTCAAATAGTAACTCATATTTGAATTTAAAAGGTTTGCAATAAAATTTCTGGGCAGCAATTGAATAAATTGTACTTTTATCACCACACTGGATATTTCTGTGTCCTAACCTTTTCCCCCCATATAGTTATTCTAGTTCAATAAATAAAACCTCATTAGACTATTCCCATTTCAATGAGTTTATTAAATTTTACAGGAGTAATTAGCATAAGCTGTGCTAATTTTTCTGGAAGACTAATGAGAGAGCTTCCTAATTAGGTTTGCTTTGTAAGAATCTGAAAAGATGATAATGAAAAAAGTCACATAGGGTGCAATACAACAGGAAGGAAGAGCCCTATTATTTCTTGATTTGTGAAATATGATTCTGTGTCTTGGCACAGTTTCCAATTTTCCAGCTTAAAAAACAACAACTGACCACTATAGAAACAGATATTTGACAGAGATGTCTCTGCTAGATGTTTAGCTTTTCCCCCTTGGGTGGTGAAATCAAGTACATAGCAGTTCTCTTGGCTAAAATAAATGTGAAAAGTAATTCCTGTTGCCAATGCATATGTGCAGAATAATTGCAGGAGATGTATTTGCACCTAATATACTGGATTATGTTAAATACCTGTACTTTTTATTTTTATTTTATCAAGCCCTTTCTCTAAGGAACCATCTCTCTTCATTTTTATCTTCACGACAACCCTGAGGCAAGTCAAACTGAAAGAAAGTTTACCCCAGTAAACTTCATGACAAAATGAAGACCTGAGCCTTGGTCTCTCTGGTCCTAGTCCACCATTCTACCACACTGGCTTTGTTTGTTTCAGTGTGTGTGTTTGATGTGTATGTGTGCACTCTCATGCGCATTTGTGCACATATAACCCAGAACTGGAAGCATTCCAGATGCATTGTCAAACAGATGCTAAAAATTCATTAGGTTTCTTGGGAAGAGTTGAAAGTAGTATGATGGAGATATTGGTGGTTGCATCCCCCTATTTTGTACAGTAAATAGATTTTGTAGGGTTTGAGGAGCAACGCTCCCTCTAAGCTGTGGAGTCTTCTGAGCAGAAATTCTATTTAGTGAGCTACTGGCACTAAAGTTGTGAGCGAGTGATTTGGGTATCACATAAATCAGTTTGCTCTGGAGCCCTCCTTCCTGAGCTAAGACAAAAATGTGTGAGCCTGGGGCTAAAAAACTGAGCTAGCTCACACTAACTCAGCTTAGAGGGAACACTGGTCAGGAGGCAAAAGAAACAAGAGGAATACTGTCTCTATTATATCACTTTCAGCTCTCTTAAGTGTGATTTCTGTTCCTACTGTACTGATATTTTTCATATCTATGCAGAGGGCAGTGTCTAAGAATCTGATGCTATTTTTAAAAATGAATTCTGATGTGTAGATTCTGAAAATAATTCTACTTTGACTGCTGTATGGGAGTGTGGTGACTAAGTTGCCCCTTTCCAAGGGAGCTGTTGTATGACCACTGCCTCTAGAGCACTGAATTCTAAGAGCTCAGTTTTTCAGTACCTCTTCCTTTTTTTTGCTGAAGCAGCTCGAGAGTCTGACAATTGTCTGTATCTTACGGAGAAGACATAACAGACACAGAAAAAGCCTCACCCAAGGTGACTTCCAAAAACTTCAGCTCATGCAAAGCCTGCTGCATGCATACTCTGCCACGGGCTGAATCCAGCCCACTTTCAGTTTTATGGCACAACATGGCTAGCTCACATTTAAGGTGGTTCGAACTGACATGGTAGAAGCCAACTGTAACCACTGCATGAGGTCACTTTCACTTATGGCCGAAACATATATCAAAATGTTGAGGACTGGATGCTCTATTTTACAATCTATGAGGCGGCAAAGATGCAGAAGATGGGAAATTTGGTATAGCTTTGAAGTGGCCTAATAAGGAACGGAAAGCATGGCTAAGATTTTGGACATGTTAATCACGTTTGTTGTAAACAGCACATTGAACGTATGCTTATGGGGATATTGGCCATACTCTGATTTAGAGTTCCAGTAATCTTACACACCCACAAATACAAACAACTCAGGTTTTGCTGAATCTATAGTAGGCCTGCTCAGCTTGCCATCCACCAAGCTGAACATAGCTCACTATCCCCATATTGTGGTCTATCAAGTGCTTGTATCATCTTGGTTTTTACAGTACATAGAGGCAGTAAAAGGAGAAGGGCTGTTGACCTGCTGGGCCAGTGTTTGTTGGCTGAATGGGGCTTGTTGGGTTACACTGTAGCATAAAGGAAGGGATTTATGTTATCAGTCATGTTTCTCTGCTATACATTCATGAAGATAAGTTTTCTCCATTTTAATTGTACAATAATGCTGTATGGGTGACACGGACAGAGTGATTGACATTAGTCTCCTACAGTAGAGTCCTACGCAGAGTTGTATCCTTTTAAGACCATTGAAATCAATGGGTTTATAAGATTGTAACTTGTTTTAAGATTGTACTACTAGTGAAATTTCTGTTGCTGAGTGAGGGTTTGAACTTAAATGTCCCTGACACAGGAACAAAACTTTACAATATCAGACTAGCTCTCTTTCAGGACTTCTGAAGATCTCCTGCTATTACAGTTGATATCCAGCCTACAGAGATTAGTTCCCCTGGAGAAAATGGCTGCTTTGGAGGGTGGACTCTATGACCCTTTTCAAACTGCCTTTGTATTCCATTTTAGTAACTGGTTGCTAATGGATTTTTTCTGTCATTTCAGACAGACCTGTTTTAGTAACTGGCTGCTAGTGGAATTTATTTACCTGTTCATACAAACCCACTTGCATTGGGTTAGCAAAGTGTGATTGAGCCGCTTTTTGAGGGAAACTGCTTTTTCCATTTTCAACCCCTTCATTGTGCTTCTGAAATGCTGTGATGTGCTGTTTAAAATGTCCATAGCGCTACCCCTCGCTGCATCTCAATGGTGCTGCTATAGCACTGAAATGGTTTAGCACTATAGCGCTCACATGAGAATGGTTCTTAAAGTCTGAGGAAGATTGTGCGGTGAAAAAGAGCAGGGGGGGAAAGTGGCACTGTTTGAAATGACATAAGAACATAAGAGAAGCCAATGTTGGATCAGGCCAATGGCCCATCTAGTCCAACACTCTGTCACACAGTGGCCAAAAATACCAGGTGCCATCAGGAGGTCCATCAGTGGGGCCCAGAAAGTGAGGAGTCTGGGGGTAACACTGGATGCCTCTCTCTCTATGTAAGCCCAAATTGCCACAGTTGCCAGGTCTGCCTTTTTTCCATCTTAGGCAGATTAGGTTACTGAGACCCTATCTCTTCCACCAGGACTTAGGTACAGAGACCCATGCATTGGTCACTCCCAGGCTTGATTACTGCAATTTGCTCTATGCAGGCTTACACTTGAGGTTGACCCGGAAATTACAACTGGTGCAAAATGTGACAGCATGCTTGCTGACAGCGATGCCTGTGTGGGCTAACGTTCAGCACCGACAATTGCATTGGCTACTGGTTGAGTTCTGGATTCACTTCAAGATGTTGGTAATAACCTTTAAAGGTTTATATAGCCTGGGACCAACATATCTGAGGGACTGTCTCTTCCCCTATACACCTTGATGGGCTTTGCACTCTATGGATCAACATCTCCTGGAGGTCCCTGGATTGAAAGATGTCCATCTTGCCTTGACCAGGGTGAGGGCTTTTTCTGTCCCGGCCCTGGCCTGGTGGAACATGATCCACATTGAGCAGGATCCTGTGGGATCTTCTTCAATTCCATAGGGTCTGTAAGACGGAGCTGTTGTGCCAGGCCTTTGGTTGAGGCAGCAGGCATCCATGTATGGCCTCCCTGAGGTTCTCGTCACCCATTTATCTACAGCTGGCTATCACCAGGGGTCATTTCCTGCAGGAGCGCACAGGAGCAGAGCTACGGCAGTAAAGAGCCCAGGGGGCGGGCACATGCAACAAGCCCCACCCCCTGCTCCCAGCGGCCCTCAGTCAGAGCAAGAAGCAGCCAGGTAAGTTGCAGAGCCCCCCCGCCCCCGATCCAAAACAGTCCAGTGGCACCTTTAAGACCAAGTTTTATTCAGGTACCAGCTCTTCCTCCTCTGCGAGGGCAGATCTGCACGTTCCCCCCTCCCCCATAGCTAGCAATCCAAAACAGTCCAGTGGAGCCTGAGCAGTGGGTGTTGCCTTCTGACACACTTCCAGTGATGTCAGGGGGTGTAACATATGCAAATGAGTTATGCAAATGAGTTATGCTAATGAGCTCCTGCACCTCTTTTTCTATGAGATGACCCCTGGCTATCACTCATTTGTCATCATAGTGCCAAGGAATCCCTCACAACCAGTCAATTCTACTCCTAGGCTGTGACCACCATTTTAATGCATATTACTGTGTTTTAAAAATTTTAACTTTATCGTATTGTTAAAATGATGTTACCCGCCCTGAGCCCGCTTGTGGAAAGGGCGGGCTATAAGTACAATAAATAAATAAATTTTGCTTTTAAAAAATGGACATCCCGCCTCTTTCTACCACAGTGGAGCAGGCCTGTATTTAGACACACACATCTGCAAGCCACCATGTTGAATTTGGTCCTTAGCTTTGTAATGATCTCTGTATTTTGCTCTTTCTGTGAAGTAGATTGAAGAAGATAGTAGGCAAGCTTTTATTTCATGGGATCTTATTCTATTGTGTATTTCACATTTTAACATAAGATAGCTTTTAAATGTCTGGCTGACAGGCAGGGCCTGTTCCTGGCTAGGCAGCCCAGAAAGCACAGAACACTCCCCATCTACCCATGCAGGGGTTAGTACCTTGAAGGACTGGATTTTTCTTTTGTTTCTCTTCACAAAACTTCAAATGTCCTATTCATAGCTATTGATTTCTTAATGCTAGCTGCTACTTCAAAGTGTGCACAGGGGCAAAGAGGACAGAGGCGGCCCATAGGATTACCTGGGTCAACAGAACTAAGAATCTTTTATTCCATTTCATGTATTATTAAAAAGAGATTTTTTGGGGGGGGATTGAAAGAGGTTTTCTTCATCCCTTTTTTTTGATGGACTATGAGGGGTAAGCAGGATGTCAAAAGTCCAGGAATATCTCATTTCTGAATTATTGCTGTGGAGTAACGTAATTTCTTATTCCTCCTGCTTTTTACAAGATTTGCAGTTGTAATAGAAGTACGTGTATTATTATTATGTAGAATAAGTTTCAACAGCTTTCTTCTGGATATGTCTGTCCAACATATTTCTGGGGAATGACCTTCTTACTGTTGTAATATGGGGCCCATTGACCAGAATATGGCTACTTGTTGCGAAACACTTGATTGTCGTATCACATAGAATTCAGAATTGTTTATTAGAAACAAGAGGTAGAGCTGCAGGTGAGGCCTTGGTGGTGGGTGGGATGAGTTTGGTGCAGGTACTCACAGTTGTTCGGATGGGGAGAAAAAGTGTTGTGTGCTCAGTGCTTGCTGAGCATGTAGTAAGACCAGATTCAGGCCCTTTAAATTACAGGGAAGTTCCTGGTGGGCTGCCCGCTGCTCTAAAGGATCACTGGCAGCCAGGAGGAAGTTACACCATGAAGCCCTTGTTGTGCTGGCAGTGGCAAAAGACACCTATTTTACTGTATTTACACCAGAGATGTCAGCTTCCAGGTGGGACATGGAGATCTCCCAGAATTACAATGTATCTCCAGATAACAGAGATAAGTCCCCTTGGAGAAAATGGCTGCTTTGGAGGGTGGGCTGCATGGAATTATACCGTACTGAGGTTCCTCCCCTCTCTAAACCCTGCAATCCCTAGGCTTCACCCCTAAATCTCCAGAAATTTCTCAACCCAGAGTTGGCAACTCTAGTTTATACATATTATATATGTGCTGGAGAGACACGGACAATTCCTGCATTGTGTACTTGTGATGAAACAGCCCCTTCAAAGGCAATGGTGGACACTCCAAGTCCAAGTTCTGAGTTCAAGAGAATGCAAGTAGTGTACGCTTGAGGCATTGCTAACACTGCCTGTCCTGGGCTCCGATCACACACAGAAGTTGCCACCACTGCTTGCTGTATGATTAGGAAATGTTGTCAATAGTATTAGCTAAGAGAGGAGAGTCCATACACTTACTGGCCACCAAGACCAAGTGGAAGCCAAGGAGAGTAGATGCAGCTCATGTTACTCATATACCTCAATACCACTTCTTTGTAGATTCGTCCTGAAGAATCTGGCACCTGTACCAATTGTACTGTTTTTATCAGGTGTATTTATATGCTGTTAGCTGCCCTCAGTCCCATTCAGGGGAGAGGGAGTGGGATATGTCCTTTGTCTGATCGCTCCAGCACTGCATGAAGCGTGCCGGAAACATGCGGCGACAAACTGCTGCCCCCAATTCCCTGCCATCGCATCTGATCGCGTTTGGCCGAGTCACAAGTGCGGCACAGAGAAAAGCCACGCCTCCCCCCCCCGCGTTCTCTGGCCAGTGTGAACGGGGCCCTGGTGGTCTTACCATTTCAACTTATAAACATGTAAATGAACATACTTTTATACTGAAAAGTTATCGTTCTTTGATTGTAGCACATTCTGTTCAGTGGAGACTAATGTAATAGCTGTGTGTATATATTACAGTGAACAAGAATGTAGTTGATTATTCAGCTTGGCTAAAAGAAATTGGATGTGTAGGGCTTCTGCCTTTCTCTTCCTCTTGCTCTGAGAAACATGGCAAGGTTTGTGCCAGTGATGACCTGTACACAGAGGTCATTTCGGGGGGGATCACGGGGGATCGCAGTTCCCCCGGGTGAGGTACGGGGGCGGGGCACATGACAAAGCCCCGCCCCTGCTTCCGGCCACCCCGCTTCCGGCCCTCATTCAGCCAGGAGGAGGCAGGAGAAGAGGGAGGGTAAGTTGCTTCCTCCCTGCCTCTCCCCACCCATGTCAGGGGGTGTGGCATATGCTAATGAGTTATGCTAATGAGTTCCCCTAGCTCTTTTTCTATGAAACGACCCCTGCCTGTACACCACTGCTTGCTGTATGATTAGGAAATGTTGTCAATAGTATTAGCTAAGAGAGGAGAGTCCATACACTTACTGGCCACCAAGACCAAGTGGAAGCCAAGGAGAGTAGATGCAGCTCATGTTACTCATATACCTCAATACCACTTCTTTGTAGATTCGTCCTGAAGAATCTGGCACCTGTACCAATTGTACTGTTTTTATCAGGTGTATTTATATGCTGTTAGCTGCCCTCAGTCCCATTCAGGGGAGAGGGAGTGGGATATAAATTAAAGAAATAAAATTGGTCTGTACAGGCTTCAGCTCAGGCCCAAGCGAACAGCACCTGCAGCATGAAAACTAGCTCTTCCCTCCTTTTTGTTGTCACTTGGAGGTAAACCATCTACTATATTCCTATCATTGCTGTCAGCTTCTAGTGATCATCAATACTATTGCATAACCATTCTGCTAATAATAAATTAATTACAGTTAAATGGGACCAATAGTCTATTGGAACATCTTGAAAGATGTTTAATACAGCTTCAGAAAAATAGCAGCATGTGTAAAGAGTAGCAGTAGCATAACATGCTCTGAATTTTCTCTTGCACTGTTAATGTCCCAACTTATTTCCTGTCAGAGTTCTGGAAAAATACAGGCAAGGCATACAAAGTTCTCTGTGTGTCGTTTCGTCAGCTTTGCATAGGCAGTTGTGATCAACTGTAGTGCAGTATGAAAGGAGGTTTACTTTAAAAATGACTAAAAAGCAGGATCTTAGACTTTTAAAACGAGGCAAAAAGTGTCTTTCTCATGTGTGGAACTTCTATAAAATACTAATGATATTTCTTTAGTATATGAAAATCTATATTCAAAATGAATTTGACATGTTTGGTACTGCTAAGCTGCTCTTGGTATGAAGTAGGTCGTTAAAACGTGTTATTTCATTACCTTGAAATTATATCCTGGACATTATTAAAGTGACCCAGATATAGACTTTCACAGCAACCGTTGAAATGCTGTGAACAGTACTGTTTTGTCTTCAGTCCCTAGCTGCCTGGAAAGGTGTAGGCAGATGAAGATAAATCCAGCGCAGGCTAATTCTCCAGTTACAAACCTTTGTTCCAGTGCAAATAAAGGTTTTAGATATACAGGGTTCATTATAACAGAATTTTAATTGCCTTAATCTGGCAAAACTCCTAGTCAGACAAGAATGTTTTTCTTCCAAGATATAGTGGAAATATCGCTTCTTGAATTCTGTGGCTCGTGTGTCCTCTCTTTGAATGTTTTTTTTTTTTTAACCCTCCACAGCTTAGAATGGCAACAACATTATTGTGGAGGTTGATAATGTTGTGCTTGGTCACAATAGCCTCACTTTCACATTCTGAAAACATTCGTTCTCAGTTCACTCTTGGAGTTGAGAGTGAAGTACTGGGAGGGGGGTGGTGGCAGGGGGAGGAAGCCCCAAAGAATAACCATATAATGACAGACACTCTGGCAAATCTATATAGTATTATAGCGACACAAAGCCTCTCCAACACAGCATTCTCCAACTATATCATTTAGCTAACTCTTGGAGGCACAATAGTTTTGTAATATAATATAAAAAAGTAATAGTGTTAGCTAACACGTCTTTAATAAGATATTGTCTCCTGCCCTGCCATATGCTAGAGAGCAGCCTCCCGCTCTGTGGGGCTTTTGATTCCTCTCAATAAGATTATTTCAAATACTCTAATCCTGAATCATTGACATGAATACAAAAGCCTAGTGACATCTAATAGATGCCTCTTAGCTTTGCTTTTTCCTCTTGTTCCTTGCCTTTTTCTTCTTTTTTTACCTGACAAAAAGCTTACAGACTCTTGGGCTCTGTCTCTCAGTAGCAGCATGGGGGGCTGCTCATGAAATATAAAGGAGGAAAAAGGACTGACATAGGGCTGATAAGCCACAGAGCAAAGGACCATAGATTAAAAGTAAATGCCAGTAAATCCTATCCTGTACACTCACTTGTTCTTTTATTGTTTTCTTTAACACTTTCAGTGCTGGAGGAAAGTGGAGACTAAGGCAAGTCAGGGAAGAGAACAGGAAAGAGGGAAGATATAGTGCTTTCCCCTTCTTGTGTCAGGTTTGACACATTTCTGTGCATCAGGCTGACACATATTCAGACAGATTTCAGTTGCAAAGGACACTCTAAACAGAGACTTCAGCTAGCTTGTAAACCAATAGACTATTCAGGGTTTTTGTTTTGTTGTGCCAAATGTAGTATATTACACACCAAGCTCTCCATAAGATGACACTGTTCCTTTTTTTTGCTGCAAAGCCTTTCTGACAAGTACACCATTGTATATTTTATTTTACGCATTTATGTGCTGCTTTTCCAACTTGTGTTCAAAGTGGCTTAGAAGAAGAAGGATCACAATAAATGTGAAACAATCATTTAAAGATGCTAAAAATCTAGCAAAATAACTCAGAAGTTTGAACAGACAGTCAAGGAAAAATGCATCTAAGGAGAGGTCCTAAAAGCCAGGCAAACAAGGAAGGTTGTGCAGTCATTTCTAAATGAAAGCAAGGAGGAACAACTCCTGTCCTCTACGGGAAGATCATTCTGTAAAGCATTGGAGCTACAGCTATAAAGACACTGCTTCTAGAAGCAAATGTTTGTCTCTTTCACATACTGATGGTATCTGAAACAGAATCAGATATGACAAATGGAGATGGTAGGGGAGATAATAGGGAGAGATAATCTCTAAAGCATGTTGGTCCCTAGTTGTAAAGAGCTGTATAGGACAAAGCCTTCACTTTGAATTCAGTCCAGAAGGGAACTAGTAAACAGTGTAGAGGACAGAGTGGAGAGTTGACATGCTCTTTGCCTGCTGTGTCCTAATCATCCTCAAGAATATCCCCACATCACATTCTAACAATGAAACCAGGAAGCTACGAAAGTATGGATGAGCAAACAGAGCTCTTCATCCTCTAGGAAGGGGCCCAGTTCATGCAGCCAGTGTCTTTGATGAAAATCTGTTAAAAAAGAAAAATGAGGTCCAAAGTTACACACAAAGTTGATAGGGCAACAGTCACTCCATTGCTTACTCTACATCATGGGGATTTCACACCAGCATAATCATGAATAGTCAGGCTTCAGTTTCATCTGTTCTTACTCAACCATTCAGTTATGATTTAAAAACATTGCTTAAGGACAGAAATGGCAGCACCTGGATACTTGGTTAACAAACTGCAAAGCTAGATGTCATCCATAATGGCGGCATCCTGCTCCAGAGCTCCAAATGATCTCTCCCAGCAGCTTTGTGTACATCTTAAAGCACATTAGCAAGAATACTAAGCCTGGTGGAGCACTGCAGTGGGTGCCCTTTGAGTCCTATTGGACAAAAAAGGAGTGTAACTAAATAGTCCAGGACAACAATGTAGTCCATAGAATCAAAGTCCCTGTGAAGTCTAACAAGATCAGCAGGGGAATACTGGACATGTCAGTCTCCAGATGTAGATCATCTACCAGGGCTACCAATGCTATCTCCATCCCCAAATCAATTCTGAAGCCAGATATGAATGAAAAGTTGCAAACCTTACAGTTTGTTTTACAGTCATCATTCTGTTCACTTTCAGTACAATCCTGTGAGGCAGATCAGAATTATTCCTGTTTAACAAGTGGGGGAATTGAAGCTGGCACATAGCAACATGCCCAAGGCCCGTAAGGAATCCTGTAGGCTTCACCTAATAATCCTCCTAGCAGACGAGAGAAAAAGGAACTCACTCTGACTTTCCTCAGGAACTGATACTTTAGTGACAGAAGTTACCTCTGAAGAGACTATTAGCATAAACTAAATTCAGTGTTATAATTGGTTATTAAGATGGCAAAGTCTGTCTAATCATTATAATATCAGGATTTCTACATTGCTTACATCAGATCACATTAGGAAACTTAATGATTTTCAAATAATCACCTGCATTCAAATGTGGATTGTCTTTCATTTTCAAAAAAGGACTAACTCATGAGTCAAAGTTGTAGCTTTCTCTGTGATCTCCATGAAATTAACCTTTCAGATTTTTGGCATCTGTCTACCACCACCTCCATTGGCTGACATCCCAGATGTTAAGTCATTCTAAGTGGATGTTAAAGAACACTTTATGTAGCTCAGATTTTTGAGAAGAATGTCAAGAGCAAGGAATAAAATGTATTCTATTATCATTACATTGTTCTTTCTATGAAGTAGATTAGCAAATTTCAATTTTTTACAGTACTGTGTCTTTGGTGCTTTAAGGTCTGTGCTGAGCTTTAACATGCAGGGCACAGGTTAATGTGATCATGTTCAGGGATATGGATATTCCCTCTGTATGTAATGCAAGCACAAAACCTGATCTTAGACACAGGATTTGATATAATTAGATTCTTGGCTTTCATTTACAAATTGGCTTTAATTGATAAATGGTTTTTTTCTGGTGTAGAATACAAGAACATGTAAGAACCGCCTCCTTTCAACCTATTATTTGCTCCTTATTTCCCCCTTAAATTTGGATATTTTTCTCAATTGATGTGTCCCTAAGATCCCTAAAGTTTGGTTTCTCAAACTGGTTTTGTGGTCTTCTTCAGTAAGCATACTCATTCTCGATTGTTTCCATCCATTCCATCAAAGTGTGATTCCCCCCTCCCAACTGGAGCAAATTGAAGGGTACAAAGGTCATGATCCCTGACCCCTGTTTGTGACACCCTCTTTAGGTATAGCCTTCCAGATTAGCGTTCTGATATGTAACTCCATAGACTTTGGTTGTTTATAAATGAAGTTGCTTAAGGTTCCATGGTAGGGAATGAATGAGTGACTCTGTGTGTTCTGTGGCTCTTCAATTAATGAAGTATTATTGGTACTGTGTGTGTTTGTGCAGGGCAAGGGGGCTGAAAGAGAAATCAAGCAAACGAAAAGTAAATAGTTGCCTATTTTCACTTCACATACTAGTCAATTCTCAGACCTGATTTAAAGTTGCCACCTCTTTTTTCTGTCCTTTAAAAATCCATGACAAGCAGGTTAGCTTTATCTGGAATGGAGAGTATTTGGATATGGAAAGGGTCACCTGCTGAATGCAGCCTGTTGGGCTGCTTTTAAAGGCACTAGAGCAAAACCAGAAAACCAAATATGCAAACTTGTCCTGATTGGAAATGGCTGCTATGGAATAGCAATAGCACAAGAGAAAGTGTCTCTGATATGGTGAGCTACAAGATTCTGGAATACTTTTCATGGCCCACCAAGTCCTATGTAGATAATTTCTTCTTTGAACATAGGAATGCAGCACAAAATTATGAATTTTATTGTGGATGTGTAATATTGTTTTATTGTATTTTATCTATTTAATCCGGCATTAGCTGCTTGTTAGCCACCCTGAGCTGCTTGGAAGGTCGGGATAGAAATCTCAAATAAATAAATAAAATAAATAAAAAATAAATAAAAAATCCATTCATCCAGATGGACATTCTGGATGGAGCCTGGCAGATCCATTGGACAAGCCCTAATTACACAAACACCTACCTGCTCACTCTCTTGTCTCTACATAACTTTCCCCTCCAATCTGTTGACAAGGTATGAAGCTTCAAAATACCAGAATATTGGTCTATCAAGATCAGCATTGGCTATTCTGACTGATAGTGGGTCTGCAGGATCTCAGAGGTCTTTCATTTTATATCACCTATACCTGATCTTTTAAACTGGCAATACTAGAGACTGAACCTGACATCTTCTGCAGCAAAGCTGGTGCTCTGCCATCGAGTTGTCTTTCCTTACCTATCCACTGGTGTCATCCAGGCTATAGTCTTGGTCTAACCCCATGGGTTAGATCCAATGGTAGAATGGACTTTCTTGGCCCCACCCCACAGCTCCTGAAATATCACCTGGAATGTTTCTCCGAGGGGTCAGTGTAAAGATCTGAGGAGGATAGGCAAAAAACCCAAAAACAACTCCCCCCAGTTCCATTAGCAGAAATTTACTGCTGGATACATGTTTCTGCTTACTGCTGAGTTGGTAACTGGAAAGGAGATATTGTTTGAATTTTATACAAAACTGCTTCAGACCCTGTATCTCTTTCTGAAATATCATGCATCAAAGTGTCTGAAAGACCAAGAAAGAGGCTCAGCCTCTAGGTCAAACACTTCAAAAATATTGGTAAACAGTGCAGAAAAATAATCTCTGTGCATAATATACAATGTATTTATGAATTGTTTTGTGTCACCCAGTTTATACTATACAAAGGTCTAAAATATTTACCCGCTGTGCTAGAGAACAGTATTAATGAATCCTACAGTATTAATAGATTTAAGGTCATTTTGGCTTCCATAATCCCAGAGTATTATTGCTAAAGCCCATAAATTTAAGTGTCATATTGCTGCAAAGATAAACACTCATAAGATCATTTATACTTGATCCAATTAGGTTTTAAATATTTTAGTTATAATTCACACAGAATTTCCCCCTTTTTAATAATAACACTAAGGTCATGTGGCAAATATACAGAAGGGATTTTCATATATTATATTTTTTAAAAGTCTTTTTCATGAATTGTTCTCTGGGAACATGAAAGAAAATTTAAGATAATTTTGAAGGGACCTATAGTAACACAGTTATGTCTCATTAGTCTGTCAAGATGAGTTTCAAACAGCAATGCATGTGAAGAAACCATTGTTTCCTGCGAATGGAATATTCCTTGTACCCTGCTCTTTCCTTCTGGCAGGTTTTATTTGGTTGTGCTGCCCTGGTTGTTGAAGGGTTAATGAATTGTAGCCTGCTCCTTACAATCCCATCATGTGCCTGGTTGACTCTGAAAGAAGGGGCTTGCTGTAGCCTACAGGGCATCCTTTCCCAGCTTTCTCTGAGGCCACCTGGACAGATGAGATCCTGCACAGTCTGTCCTTAGGACACAAAATCTAATCAGGCACTGCCTCTTCTAGTCTAAGTGACCTGCCTGCTTGAGCTGGGAGGAAGAAATCAAGGAGGGGAGCTAATCACTGATAGGCTACGACTTTCTGGCTTTAGGGAACTAGTGTCTCTCCATAAGGGAGGAAGTCTCTCCTCCCCCTTTCCTCACCATTCATTTTCAAGATAAGGTGTCATTCATGAGACTATTGTGCTGAACTAATCAGGTTAATTGAGGATCCCTGAATAGACCTCATTTAGTTGATCTCTTCTTCCTGTTGCAGGCAGATAGTGTAGTCCAAGATTGCACATATTTTTCATTTGCTTAGAGTTTGTAAATGTTCTGTGCTGATTTTAGAAAGGAGAATATAAATTGGCAACACAGAGACTGCGGTGAACAGATGAATAAGGCATGTATGCGTCTGCTGCATATACAATACGATTACTGTAGTGGGTACATACTATATTTGTACAGTATATTGCCTACGTTTTGGGACCGTCTTGTACACAGGATAACTTATTACTGCACACTAAACTGCAAATGCTCTCCCTTGCCTTGCCTTGGAGGGCTCTGAAACTGCACACCCAAGTGGTAGTGATAAGGTGTCACAGACACCACTTGCCCAGGTTCTGACCATGTGGTGTTAATTTAAAAAGTGTTGTTCTTAGAATTCCAGTCTCCTGATAGCACCTTCTGGTCTGTTATGCTACCACTGTGGGCTTTGTTTGTTTCATTTATCACCCTCCTTTTTTGCTGAGATTTGAGGTGGATTACAAAATATAAAAGTGATGTCACAGTTCCTCTTAGTAGATGGCTTTCTGTCCAACAACAGCAAAAATACTGTGCCCTTTGTCTGCTCAGCCCATTGCAATAGCAAAGCAGATCAACTGAAGTCACTAAGGCAAGTAAAAAGGTCAGAGGACAAGGGAATGGCAAGGAGGAAGATTTCCCATGGATCAGGTCTGTCTGGAAGGTAGATTTCCAGAAGTACAAAGGCAGGTTCTTGTTACGTGGTGAGAGGAGCATTTATTTGTCTATTTTATACCCCAACTTTGTCCCCATTAAGGGCCCAAAGAGGCTTACATCATTCTCCTATGCTCCATTTTATCCTTAAAACTACCCTGCAAGGGAGGTTAGGCTGAGGGTGTCTAACTGCCCCAAGATCACCCAGCAAGTTCCCATGGCAGAATGGGGATTCAAACCTGGGCCTCCAAGTCTGTAGTCTGACCATTAGACTTCACTGGGTCTCAGGTATACTGTGCACATGCTCAAAGGTGTTCAGTAGTCCATATATACTGCATTGAATGGGCCCAGTGTTTTGCTGTGGCTAGAGAACATTGACTGTGATATACAAAAAAATCCATTGCAGCTGTTTGATTTTGGCAAATATGGTCTCTCAGTTGGCACTGAGCTGCACAGGTACAAATGAAACCATCAAAAAAAAATCCCCAGATCTGAGCCTTTAACTAAATGATGCCCGGCATCAGTTGGAATTGGTATAGAGAGATAGAATTGGTATAGAGAGATTGGTCAGTAACATCTCAAATGATGAGAAAATGCGTGTGTTCAGTATTGGAGGTGGATACCGTTGTTGTTTTTTTTAAAGTCGCTTACGCAGAGGCATACATGGGTGTTTCCCCTCGCTTTCACCATGCATGTCCATTGGCTTTTTCTTTGTCATTCTGCATTGATTTTCCTCCCTTCAGTGCTCAGTTTGCTTTCTGGTTGCTGTTTCCCTGGGTTTTCTAAGAGTGCTTTTGTGCTGATTTTCCCTTTGTTTTGCTTCCAAGCCTAAGTTAATTCAAAAGTGTACAGATTCCCTTGGATTTCCCCCCTGCCCTTTTGCCGCCCCTCAGAGGTCACTCACCCACCTACATTGAGGTCGTTCTGCCCACTCTACACCTTCTGCCATCCTTCCCCCTTCATCGGTGTACAAACTCCATTTTCTCCTCATTGTTTTGAATTTAATTTTTCAAAAAGTGGCATGAGTCTAGAGATATGAGACTATTGCTAGTCTTAGATCAATGAATCAAAGGAGCTGCGTGAGGTTTAGTTCCCTGCTGGTATTGATTGGAGAGGAGGCAAACGGCAGTGCCCCCAGTGCAAAAAGAGAGAGAGAGAAGAAGAAGAAGAAGAAGAAAAAAAGGATTTCAGTGGGTTCTACCATGCATTCTCATATCCCCCCATATTTCCCATGTTTCACGGTGGCCAACAACACAGCAGAGAATCCCCTAGTGCTACAGTTGTTTGCCAGTTTCAAAAAAAGTCTTGTCAATTTCAACATCGGGGTTGCCCCCTTTGCCTGCATTCCTTTCTGTTACTTTTCATTCAACAAACTAATGCTAAAATGCCTGCACAAAACCTGAACCATGAGGATTTAAATGGAAGGTGCTTGCTGGACGCTACTGCGCAGATGTGATAGGGCAATTGCATAAATTAAAAACAAACAAACTTTGAACACCACCCCTGACACGTCACAAGTAATGTTCCACCCAGATTTAGAAAAGTGTGTTTTTAAAATTTTAGCTGCAGAATAAATACATCGGAAGAAAAAGAATGGTGCGTAAGGCAGGCGCAGAATCTGAAGTCAAGATTAAAGGCTTACTGCTCTGAAAATCTGCAGTATGATGTGTGTGCATAATGGGCCAGAGTTGTTTCCCACCCAGCCCATCTTTCAGGATTTTCTTTTTAGTCTTCAGCCACGCTAAACCATTTTCCAGTGTCGATCCTCTGTCCAAATTAGGTACAGTCAACCCATAGCCTTCAATATAATCTTCCTATAAGCCGCAATGCACAGCTTCTGCTTTGCAAATGTTATACCCATTAGAGTAAAGGTGAAAAGAGTTCAGGGAGAAATGAATTCTATAGAACCAGCAGGGATATCTTTGTCTCTCGCAAAATTCGAATGTCTTTTTAAAAATTAGTTTTCTCATATTCTTTCAGTCTTCCTCCACCCCTCTGTAACCTCATTCTATGGAAATTTTGGGAATGACTTTAATTATATTTGCAATCAAAGTCTCCCTTGCTGCCTCGGACAGTGTGTAGTCATGGATTGCTTAGATTATTTTCTTTAGCACTTGGGGGATAGAAAAACTGGTTGTTTCAAAATTAGAACCAGCTGGGTTCTCATAGCTATCATTTAGGGGGAGCCACTTTGCACACAAAAACCAAAGCTCAGGTTAGTCATTAGCTAAAACCCTAAATAAGCAGTGTTCGGTTTACCACACTTGAGAATACAATGCCAGGAATCATTCTGTCAATCTTATTAATTTGTATCTTTAATGCTGCTACTGCCAGACTTTCATTCAACCCCAACCTCTACATAGACTTTCTTATCATGAAGAAACTCCTCCAACTGACCTCTCATGGTCTCCTGTCTCCCTAAATGTAGAAGTTAAAATAAAGATATATATTGCATATTCTGAACCTGTCATGTATTGTGCAGGTGAAAGGTAAGTGGGTACCTGTAGCCGAACAAGTTAATACCTTGAATGCAAGACAAGAAAGAACTTTTAATTTTTTGGCTTTTTTTTTCTGAACAAGGGGTGGGGAGGTGTTGTCCACTAAGGCAAAGTGCAAGGGCTCCATTGGCCATTGATTTTCCTGTCCTTCTAGACTGGAAAAACTGTTTGCCACATTTTATTAATCAATGCTTGTGCCAAATCTAATTTGAAATTAGGACCACACCTTTAGTCAGAAATCATGTAACGCTAAAGTCTGCCTTAGCATTTTCCTAGTTTAAAACAAGATAGAACATGTTCATATTTTGATTTTTGGTATGAGGATTTAAATCTGGCTGCTTGGCCACAGATTTTAAAGAAGAATGGTTCTCTTTGGAAGTGAGAGAAACCATCTTATTTACATTTTAAATGTGCTATACACATGCAGAACTGTGCTTAAACAGAAATGATGGGTTATTATTGAATCAACACGTGTCTCATTTTAAAGTGAATTTTTTAAAAAGTTACAATTTCTAGGACAAAGGGATATTCGAAAGCAGGAGCTTCTGTGCACCTTTTGCAGGGAAACTTGTAGCAGCACAATGATGGATTGCTGAGCTTTGCACAACTAATTTGAAAAGCCTTAATGCATTAAAAAAATACCCTCCCACTGATGCCTGAAATATACCATGTTTTTGACTCTATTAATAATCTGCTGAAGCGCGACTGAAGTATTTTTAAACAAGGTTGAAACCATTTAGTACTCTCTCTCTATATATATATTCAGATCATTATTTGACCTGAATATTCTGACATATAAATGTTTCAGGGAATTACATCTTGGAAACAAAACATTGAGAGTCCTAACAACTAACCCCCCCCCCCCCCACATTGTCTTTACTTAATGTTTCAGTTAGTTATGCTATATTATTTGGCTGTAAAAAAATTTAAAGCTGGATTTCCCCCCCTCTCCGTTTATTTAAACTGGTATATTTCTAGTCATTCAAATTTGGACAGAATTTTACTTCCTGTTTCAAAGGTCAAGGAAAGCTGACCTCAACAGCAGTGCAGAGACTGCTGAATTATTCATATCATTGACTTTGTGTCAGCTTCCACATTTGTGCAGAGGGATGTTTTATTCATTTATCTCATTTAGGGTCCTTCTCTGCACCTGTTTCTACCATTAAGTACCCTGTAATTTGCATTTGATGCTAATTTAGTTTCATATCAGCCTGGTCCCCCCTTGTTAATTTAATTTTCTAAGACCCTTTTCATTATACTAGAAATGTTTCCCCCTTTAAAGCAAACATCTATACAAGTAATTGTATAAACTGCCTTTTAAATAATATCTTTTAGAAGATTCCATCGTTTAATTCCTTAATTCCTATAATTAGCCATGGTTTGATTAATGTTTCAAAGGGTTAAATAAAAATGCAAAGTTACTCAAATGCACACTTGAATAATTTTATCTGCAATCTATAACAGTTTCTGCATTGCTGCCTTTTATTCCACTTGTGGTTTTGAAAATTATATGTGTTAACAAGTCCTAATTTCCTTTATTTAGTGACTTTATTTTTGTCAGTTAATAGCTGTTTCTAAAAGTATAAGCGCTGGAAATGAAATGTTGGTACTCTAATGCCTAGTTGTTGTTTTTCCCTCCTAGTACAGTGCAAATGGGGAAGGAGAGCTGGCATGAGGGGAATCCTAACCCAGAAAAAGTATTCTAGTCTGCCTGTTTTATGCTGTAATGATTTAAAATACCTACAATGGTTATTCTCCCCAAAGCAGAGCCAAATAGCATTACTGCACTTTGTCAAACAATCAGATCTGGCACATTTAGTACAGAGTGGTTGTATTTCAATATGCAAGCATTTTGTGTGTGTGTGTGTGTGCACGCACGCACATGTGTCTGCCTGTCTCTCTGTCTATTGATGAGGGTTAACATAGGAGACATGCTCCCATCTAAATAAAAGTTCGAAGACTTTGGCTTCCTAAATTGCTTATATGATCTTGTAATTCATTTACTATCATAGAAGCATTTTGAATGAAGTGTGAGTGTGCAATAGGACAGTTAAATAAATCCACTCTCTTACTAAATTATTATTGTTTTAAAAAAACATGCCATTGTTGCTACTGTAGAATAGGCATTATATTATGTAAATCTCACTGTAATGTAATTATGCAGTGCATTTTAGAAATCCAGTGTACTTACTTTTATTACCGTAAGATTAAATGCAATGCAGAATACCTTGTTTTCTACACATGGCAATTTCAGCTCACACCCATTAGCAAAATATCCCTGAAGACACTGTAAATGGAGCAGTGTGGGAAACTAGAGAGAAAGGAAGAGGTGGGCCATTAGCAACTGGACTTGCAAAAGTAGTTTATGTTAATTTGGATGGGGTTTTTTTTGGACATACCATTCTTTTTACATTTACCAGAAATGCTTTACTTTCAGCTCTCACAGCCTCTCCTTGGTTATCTTATCGCTATCAAATGTTTTAGGATAAACATAAAGGGTTAGATCCAACCAGGGTTTTTTGCTAGTGAAAAAGGAAGCAGGAGTCCCCTTTGACCACCAAAACTACTATGCTGCTGGGAATCATGGGACCTGCATGTACAAAAGGCATGTGAAATGGGCTCTGCATTAGGGAGCTTGGGTGAGATTGATTGGAAAAAATGTCTGGTTCCAACTTAATATTTATATTGCATTTCTCAGAAATGTGCAACATTTACTTTTACATATCTTAATGAATCTATTTCATCCCTATGTGTTTAAGCTATGTTTGTAAGCCACCTTGAGCTGCGCAAGGAAGAAAGGTGGCTAATAAAAGTTTCAAACAAATAGTAACTATCAAACTAAATACATTCTTAATCAGCCCTGTAAAGTAGGCTACCCTGAACTATAGTTGTGGGGCTTTAGGAGGAAAGGATAGTGGTTTATCTATTGAATTTGTAGCTGATATGAAGTCAAACTGGAGAGTTCCTAATAATGTAACCTCAACCCCCACATGTTTATATGTACAAATTCATGTAATGATGCATAAAGTCCATGGTATAGCTTAATGTTTCTACTTAGAATCAACACGACTTGAAAAATGCTTGACTTTGGCTGGATTTTGCCCAAAGTTGCTTGATAATAAATCTGTGTATGTTGCCATTGCTGCTGTCACCTTAGTTGATTAATCATATCAATTTTAATCAATTAGCTGATTACATTTGCATATAGATAAGAGTTCTAAGGCAAGAAGTATTCTTTCTTTATTGTCAATGTGTGAGAGAAGTGTGTGGGGGGGGTGCCTCTCCTAAGATGGCACCTGTTATCAGCAGTTTAGTTATTACAAACCATAAAAATCATTTTAAAAACCTTCTGTCTGATTAATTGGAGGCATGCTTTGAATCATTCCAAAGATTTTTAATCAACCAGATCAATGGACTCAGCATTGCTGCCCTGGTTGCCAAAGCTGGTTCCTGAGTACTGTCTCTCAGAATTTTAAATTTTTGAATGAAAATGCCATGAGAAAATACTTATTCGGTTAAAAACATTATTTCATTTGTGAGAAATGGATTAGCTTCTGCTACAGATCTAAGGAGTTCTGCTTTTAGGGGCATCCTGAGATCCTTAAACTAGTCCATCTTGGTGATTTTTTTATACAATAAATTTTATTGAGTTTGCAGAAGTAACAACAATATCGCAGCTATGCAAATTCCATCTTGGTGTTTCATGTTTTGTCTATTGCACTTTTGGGGTTAGGGTGGCAGTAGCATGTGTTAGGAAAAATCTGCTTTAAGATAGGTTGAAGTTGGCTGTATATTTTATTTCTGATTCAAGGGTGTTTCCACAATTGGCTTTAAAACCATTTTTAGTCTGGAATGCTTTACATGTGAAGTCTGTTTATATGGTATAGAAAGTGGAAGGGAGCCATTTTAAATGAAATATATACAATCCTAGTAATGAATGTCAAAAAAGAACTGACTAAAATACCCCTGCTAGAGTTTCTTTGGGCCCTGTATACATGGATGTTCACATCATATTGGATCTTTGTTACAGTTGATAGACATTATTTTTTCCTTTATTTCATCCAGTTAAATGAAGTTTGACTCTTTTTGTTGTTGTTCAGTCGCACAGTCGAGTCCGACTTTTTGCGACCCCATGGACCAGATCCCGCCAGACCTTCCTGTCTTCCGCCGTCCTCTGAAGTTGGCTCAATTTCATGTTCGTTGCATCTATGACACTGTCTAACCATCTCATCCTTTGCCGTCCCCGTCTTCTTTGACCTTCAATCTTTCCCAGCATCAGGGTCTTTTCCAGCAAGTGCTCCCTTCTCATTTGGTGGCCAAAGTATTTGAGCTTCAGTTTCATTATCTGGCCTTCCAGGGAACAGTCAGGGTTAATTTCTTTTAGGATTGACCAATTTCATCTTCTTGCAGTCCAAGGGACTCTCAAGAGTCTTCTCCAGCACCATAGTTCAAAAGAATCTATTCTTTGGTGCTCGGCCTTCCTTATAGTCCAACTAAGTTTAATTGTATAATTATAACTTGGTTCAGGGTTTCCTAAATTGATATGTATAATTCTCGGGGGGGGGGGGGAGCTGTGAGGGCACCAGCTAGGTCTTCCTGTAGTATTACAGTTCTAGCAGAGAGTTTGTAGATAAAATGAGTGGAGACACAGTTGACATAGGAATTAGAAATGTGTTAATTCTCTGCTTGGATGGGCATAGTGACCACAGGACTTGGCTGGATACACTGTTCACAATGGTAGGTTCTAATCAGCTAGCTAACAAGGTGTACTGTTCATTTGGTTCATGAACTTCTGAGTAGACTTTTTGCCTTATGATGAACTATCATCATTATAGTTATACATCAAGGCCCCAATCCAGCTAAAGTTAATCATCCACCAGAACAAATTAGTTACTTGTTATATTTCTTTCAATGGCACTTTGTCACAAGTAACTGTAGCTGAATAGGGCCCCTAAGCACCTGTTTGTCTTACCAGCAAAGTTTGATTTTTCAGTTCTTTCCATTATTATTTATTATACGTAGATGCTCTTTTATTCAAAAAGCACATAAAAGTGAAATAACTTTCAATGAACCCATTTCTGCTTTCTAAGTGTGGATTAAAAATGCCTAGTTTTATAGCAAGTACAAAGGAGATTTTATTTCTCTATCTCGCATTTTGTCTATTGCACTTTGGGGGCTACAATAGAAATAGCTATAGGACTGGGCCCTGTATTAGGCAATATCCAGAAAAACGAACTTATTGTTGAGAGATGGTCTGAGCAGTTGATTGGACTAATGTAGAGAGAACTAAGTGCCAAATGCATTAAAACTGAAACCCTATCGCCCTAAAACATTGTCAACAAAAATCCATAGACATATTACTTTTCTCCCATTTTTGTCTTACATTTACAATGACGACCTCAGCTCAGGGCATTTCCTGAGTATTAATGACCATTCAGAGTTAATGGCCCTCGGTTTTGCCTTGAGACATCAACTCCTCCTAACTGGTCATTAATTCCCAGGAAATGCCCCATGCAGAGGTCATTATTGCTTAATTATCTCCATACACTTTAATGCCAGTTTTGACAATGTACAGTCTTGTACTGTGAGTTATGCATGTTTTACAGTTCGTTTAATAGCTCATCATTAAAACTGCAGATGATCTTGATTATTATTTATTAATGTTTTCGTCTTAATTTTTATGATGTTCATACTTGTCTTACACAAGGGATGAAGGTGTGCTGTTTCTAAAAGGTACCTGAAACTCAAAGTCCTAACTTTCTACATAAAGCACACTGATGACTAGAGAGAGGGAGAGTTTGAAAGGGAATCCTTGGATTTGGGAGAATATAGTAAAATAAAACATCCTTTAAGCATCTGTCACATCAGGCATGCAGCACAAATCTGTGTGCTCCAAATAAAATTGCTGAGGGGCTTAGTTCATGAGATCCTCAGCAGCCAGTAAAGGTTGTCAAAAGAGAAATTATGATCAGCGACATCTCTACAAAGTGACAGGGGCGTTTCAAAGTCTTGAGGCAGGAAGCAGTATTGAAGGGCTGTTCATAATTCCATTCCCAAGTGCCTGTGAGACTACACAAGGAGGTGAGAAAGAAAGATGGCTTTGGAGGGTGTTTCGTTCAGAGGAAATTGACGGACTGGAAACTGTTTCACACAAATTGAAAGTTCTTATGAGGAGGTTTCTGCCATGCAGGCCAGTGTATGAATTTTGCATACACATGATCAGTGTCAAGTGCACACATGTCTGTTTCACCTTAAATACACAGGAAGTAGATGCCAGTTGTGGTTTCCTGTTGCATGTAAACATGATGAAATACACACACACTTTCTTGCATGGTAATAAAGGCTGTGAAGGAAATTTGTCCTGGGTAAATCAGCCCTTAGTTGTAGGAAAGAAAGCTGATTTGCACAAAAGGTTGAATGTTACTATGCAAGCAATCTGGACTAAATTTACATTAGCGGATTGTGACACCATCGTGAAATGTGCTGAGCCAGATTCCACTGAAGAACTATTGACTGAATTTTTTGAATGGAAAGAGGAAGAGCAAAGCACTGCCTCCAAATCCAGGGGCAGAAACTTCTGGAAGTATGCTGGAACAGTGACTGAGCCAGAGAAATATATTGTGCTAAAATACTAAAATACAAGAGTTGGAGGTACAGATAGTTTGAGGAAACTGATGAAATACTAAGTGGTGTCTCATACTGAAAACACAGTTAGGCTTGGGGAGAGGGGAATGATGGCAGAGCTAAGTATCTGCTAACTTGTCAACAGAGTGGATCGTGGTGTATGACGGGTAGGATATAGGTGGTAATGTGTTTGCCTTTGTGAGGGTCCACACTGAAAATATATAATAAGCCAGAGGGTCACAACTGGTTTGCATATTTTAGATTCACATAATGAGGAGTTGTGTACCATTTTAATGAACATGACAGGTGACAGACTACAGTTGTTGAACATGCTGCACTGATGCTACAGAAGTCTCTTTTTAATTATCTTTTCCATGTGAAAAACATTAAATCAGTCCTTGCAAAATCTTAATAGAGGCTTGTAGAAAGTGTAGAGACTTGAAATAGTATGAATTTGGAGGGAGGGAACCCTCCCTTAAATGGAAAACAAGCGGACACAAAAAGCAGAAACTTGTCTGTACTTTGCCTTCAAAGGCACACGTAGGCAAAGATAGAGAGGTTCATCTGATAATCTCTCTTGTCCTGATTTAGAAAACATGTTAATTTTTGCTCAAATCTGGTTCATCTACCAATCACTTCTCTGAAAGTGTGAAATCTATGGTATTTTATATTTCACAAATGGATGTATTTCTCTACTGACTTAAGTTATTTTACTTAATAGTTTTCATTTCTGATCTCATTTATATAAAAAAGTGAGCTAGCTTTTATTTCAAAGAAAGCCATGATGCCTCATTCTCATTTATGTGTAAGCCAATTTGCACCACTCTGGCAGTGTGAAGGACCCTTGAAGTGGGAGTAAACATTATTTACACCAACCTACTGAAGCGGCATAAAGTGCTCTTAGCAGAGAATCATGGTTGTAATGTTGTTCAAAAAAGAAATCTCAAAACTGAAGAAGATGGCACATTTATTGAAAAGATTTTATCAATGGCAGTCTTGTTACCAATGTGTGGGGTTTAAAAATAATAAAATAAATAATGAGGGGTTTTTTTAAAAAGAAAGGAAATTAAAACATTTTTGGCTTATGAGCGTCAAGAAAGTGTAATAAAAAATTAACATTCAGGACTATATTAATGTGGATTAAGGTTTGTGTGTGTGTGTGATCTTATTGGATGTAGTTTGCAGAAGCTGGTGATTGTGCAGAGTAGAGAACTGAGGTCAGGATTTAGGCAGAACGGCTGAAGATCAGGAGCTCTCTGGCAATTTCCCCCCCCTGCCTTTAGTCAGTAGTGGCATTGTAGCTTGCCATGAATTGCTTCTTAGATTGGTGTCTCCTTGCTATAAATCCTGACCATAGGGCTGTGCTCACGGTGGGCAGTGAGGCTTGGACAAGAAGGGGCAGGCTCTGTTTGTGTTGTTGTTAGCGACATGTAGCAGAGTTTCCCCGAACGGAAAAGCTCTGGCTCCAGAGTGTCGCCAGTGAAAGTAGAAACATAAGTTGCACATGGGGTGAGAAGGAAAGAGCATTGCTTCAACTGTAGAGATTCACTTTGGAGGTTCAGGCCAGATGATTTGGGACACTGGGGGCTTGTTTGGAGATTTCAAGGCAACAAGGAAAAGGAGTTAGAAAAACTCCCACAGGAGCCTAAGAAACTATTAAAGTCTCATGATTTTTTAAAAAATCCGTGGTATGTCTAGGTAATTCTTTTAAAGCCAAAGACAGATTTTTTGTAAAAAATTGGTTCTTGCATTTGTGTTTTGTTTTCTCTGCTTCCTTGCCTGTTTTCCCCAGTTCGTTCTGTTATCTTTGTTCATTTTTATGATGGCCCCTTTAAGAGGCAAAAGTATGTCATTAGGTGTAAGGCACTTTTAACACTTTTTCATCTTTTCAACATTTGTATAATTACTGTTAAGCCACATTGGAAAGCCTGGGGCCTAGTGATCACGAAGGTAATGTTAGGATTCATAAGGGGGGGAGGGAAGACTGTTGAACTTGGTGCTTTGAAAAATTGGCTGCCTGTTATGTGTCATGTACTTTAAGCCCAATCTAATGCTTTAAAACAGCAATGAAAGAAAAAGCAACTGGATTCTTGCCATCTGGAAGGTGATGTCTTTACTTTGACTTAAATTTGTTTCATTCCATTGCATTTGTAGCAAATAACATGGTGCTGTGCTGATGATCATAAAAGTGTGTATAAATAAAATGTTTAGAGAGAAAATAGGCACAACTTGCTAGGGCCATAAGCTTTCCCCCTTTTAAAATTTAGAAGCGGGAAACAGAGAACTCTGTGGATGAGGGATGTATTCATGTCTTTGAAGGCAGCTTTTTTATTTTTGTTTACATTTTCTGTGAAACCGAAATGACACAGCTGGCCGTGTTCAAAGTAGCATAAAAATAGGGATAAATAAACAGTAGTGAGGAATGGTCTCAAATAAAAATGATATTGGAGAAAAAAGAACAGAGGGACCACATGGCCAAAAGACCTTGGAAAGGAGAACAAGAAAGGACTATGGCTGCAGTTATAAGCTCACTTGATAGGAAGTAAGTCCCATTGTTTCCAATGGGGACCAACTTTTTGAATTTACTGCACAAATAACTCCAGGGCTTTATTTACTAGCTTGTATTTGAATTCCATGATTAACTGCCATATTTTTCTGTAACTGTGGGAACTGGGCTTCCTTTTCTGTGAAATGGACTCATCAGGAATGGGATGATAAACACAATAATAGGTAGGGTTGCCAGCCTCCAGGTGGGGCCTGGAGATCTTCCACTTTTACAACTGATCTCCAGCTGACAGAGATCAGCTCCCCTGGAGAAAATGGCTGCTTTGAAGGGTGGACTCTGTGGCATTGTATCATACTGAGGCCCCTCCCCTCCCCAAACCCCGCCCTCTCCTGGCTCCACCCCCAAAATCTCCAGGTATTTTCCAACCCAGACCTGGCAACCCTAAGGAGAGGAGATCAAAGACTCTTTACCAGCACATGCAAGGGGAATGGTTTCTTTAAAAAGGTGTTACAAAGAGTAGCTTGGTTAGCAATGCATCTTGGGAGCTAGAACTGACAAAATACTGTGTTGTTAAATGGATTATTGTAAATTTAATTCAGGAAGGATTTTATGTTTGAATATTTTTCAAAGAAAAATTCAAGCAACATACTTAAAAAAAACACACATCTCCAGAGAGTGCAGTATAACCTCTGAAGGCAAGTGCAAGGTAAATAGAAGCATTGTGGTGGCAGTGAAAAGGGTTTTGCCGTATTTCAAGAAAACCAGGAGGAGTATGGGAAGGAGAGAAAGTCTTCAAATCCTACTATTCAGGTTGGTGGCTTGAGAGGCTTCGCTGGCTAGAATATCATTCAGGTTTTGTAGCCTGGAAGTGGCAGTCAGACATTCTGGGAGATAGATAGCAATTAGGATTTAGAATCAACCTGGGAGATAAGGAGCCACTGAGGATTTATTGTATATGTATATGGACAGAAAGAAAAAGTCAGTGCTCAGGGAGGAGACGAAGGAGGTGGAGTACAGTAAATCTCCGGTGACTCCATGTTTCTGGCTGTTCATGCATCCTAATAGCTGTCTCTGTGTCAGCTGCTGAGGTCGATTGCTTTTCGGCTTTGACTCCCGCATGCCTTTTCCATCTTCTGGCCCAGCTCCCTTTATATCTTCTAGCCCTTTCTCCTTCATTAGTTACTTTTTCCCTATGTCTAAAGCTGTCAGTTATTTCCCTCTGCTGTACTTTGGTAGCACTATTAACCTGTGTGCTGCTTGCCACACAGGCCAAGGGCTGCTTTTTTTGTATTCCCATAAAGATGCCTGAGTACAAAGTAAATATGCATGCAGTACTCAAGTTAGGCTCACATGTACAAAGTTTGGCTTTCCTTTTTAAAAATGCATGAAAATGAGACCAAGGAAGGGGTTAGGCCCTTGCTTCTGTATTTTTTCCCCCAGGAATAAATGTGGTCTAAATATATGTGAACCTCTTGAAGAGGTACACAACATACATTTACATGTGTATCTCTACTTTGGTATAAACTAGGGTTGCCAACTCTGGGTTCAGAAATACCTGGAAGTTTAAGGGTGGAGTTTAGGGGGGGGGAACTTGGTAGGGTATAATGCCATGTAGAGTTTACCTTTCAAAGCAGCTATTTTCTCCAGGAGGAGTGGAATAAATGTTATAAATAAATAAATAAATAGCAATCTATGTAGTCTGGAGATCAGGTCTAATTCTGGGAGAACTGCAACAATCCTAATATAAACCCTTATGACCATGGCACCGGAGAACCAAGGATTGGTGGTAGGGTTGGAATCTGAAGAGTTCCAATATAAGGGAGACCTTGGCTGTATTCAGTTATTATGTTAATCCACCACTGATTATGAATGTGCATGAAATTGTTTATTTATGGACTGGAGCAAATGGTAGTTTCAGAGGACATACCCCATGGTATCTTTAATAATAATTCCCCTACGTATTGGCCATTTCCAGCTCTCCCATTGGCCGTACAGTGTGCTCCATCAGTCATTGACCCATTGACCGCCATTCAAGAGTACACGCATGCTATTGCCTGGGTGCTGAGTCCACTCCTCTTCCCTGCCCATTTCCACCTCAGCCACTGTTCCCTGTCAGAATAAGTGCCAAACGGCTGTCTCTCCTGATGAAGACATTTCTCCTACTTGGCTCCTGTGGGACTAACTTTTCCCTCAGTGGCTGTTGCTAGGCAACCAACCTTGGTTCTGTCAGTAAAAAGACAAAGGCAGGGGCAGGAGGCCTTTTCCAGGGTTATTTTGGCCTTTGTGGGGATCTCACTGGGGCCAGTCCTGACTAGGATTGCCAGCTCCAAGATGGGAAATTCCTGGAGGTTTTGTGGTGGAGTCTATGGAAACCAGAGTTTGGGGAGGGGAGAGGCCTCAGATGAATAGAATGCCATAGAGTGCACCCTCCAAAGCAGTTATTTTCTCCAGGGCGAGAGAGATCTGTTGTCTGGAGTTTAGTTGTGATACTAGGTGATACCACAGCCAGTGTGGCCTAGCAGTTAATACTTCAGAGCAGGGTCTGCCAGACCCAGGTTCTTACTGTGGAAGTTGATTAGGTGATTTCAGACCACTCACAGACTTTCAGCATAACCCTCTTCCCCCACCTACTGCCAGCTTGGCCACTTTCCTGTCAGAATAAATTGTGAAAACATCTGTTTCTCCTGCTTGGCTCTGCCATGGCTGGCTGGCTACTGAGCTGGGTCAGTGGCCATCAAACCATTCTCTTCAACCACCTGTTGTGTGGCTGACTTTTCCCTAGGGTTGTCAATCTCCAGGTGGGACCTGGATATCTCCCCCTGTTAAAATTGATCTCCAGATGACAGAGATCAGTTCCCCTGGAGAAAATGACTGCTTTGGAGGGTAGACCCTATGGCATTATACTCTGCTGAGTCCTTCCACCCACCCACCCAAATGCTGCCCTCCACAGGAAATGCCCCCCAAATCTCCAGATATTTCCCTACTCAGAGCTGGCAACCCTACTTTCCCCCTCTGTGCCTGTTGCTAAACAACCAAGCTTGCTTCTGTCAGTAAAAGGTGTGGGGGGGAGACCCTTTCTACGCCTATTTTGGCCTTTGGGAGAAAACTCATTGGGGCCAGTCCTGACTACTGTTGCCAGCTCCAGGCTGGGAAACTCCTGGAGATTTTATGGTAGAGTCTACGGAAGCCAGAGATTAGGGAGGGGAGAGGCCTCAGCTGAACAGAATGCCATAGAGTCCACCCTCCAAAGCAGTTATTTTCTCCAGGGGGAGAGAGATCTGTTGTCTGGAGTTCAGTTGTGATACTAGGTGATACCACAGCCAGTGTGGCCTAGCAGTTAATACTTCAGAGCAGGGTCTGCCAAACCCAGGTACTTGCTGTGGAAGCTGAGTGGGTGATTTTGGACCAGTCACAGACTTTCAACCTAACTTACCTCACAGGGTTGTTGTGCAAGTCAAAAGGGGGAGAGGAGAATTATGTAAGCTGCTTTGGTCCCTGTTGCTGAGAAAGACTGTACTTTTCCTCCTGGGGAACCATTGTTGCCAATATCCAGGTGAGGGCTGGAGACCACTCAGAATTACAACTGCTCTCCAGATGGCAGAGATCAGTTCCCCTGGAGAAAATGGTGGGCTCTGTGTCGTTATGGCCCCCCTATGACAGCCAGTGTGACCTAGCAGGCGGGGCTTCAGAGCAGGGTAGAGGCTGTAGATGGGGGGGGATGGAAAGCTGAAGTTAGAGGGGCAAATAAAGGTAGGTTGATGGTTGGCTGGGAAGGCGAGAGGGCTGCCAATTCCAGGTTGGGAAATTCCTAGAGATTTGAGGGTTGGAGCCTGGAGAGGGTGAAGTTTGAGGAGGGTGGGACCTCAGACAGGTACAGTGCCATAGACTCCACCCTCTAAACCAGCCATTTCCTCCTGGGGAACCATTGTTACCAATCTCTAGGTCAGGGCTGGAGATAACTCAGAATTATAACTGTTCTCCAGGAGAGAGGGGAGAGGAGATAGAAAGCTGAAGTCAGGGGGCAGATAACGGTAGGTTGATGGTTGGCTGGGAAGGAGATAGGGTTGCCCGCTCCAGGTAGGGAAATTCCTGCAGATTTGAGGGGTGGAGCCTGGAGAGGGTGGGGTTTGAGGAGGGATGGGACCACAAACAGGTACAATGCCATAGGCTCCACCCTCCAAACCAGCGATTTCCTCCTGGGGAATCACTGCTGCCAATCTCCAGGTGAGGACTGGAGATCACTCAGAATTATAGATGCTCTTCAGATGGCAGAGATCAGTTTCCCTGGAGAAAACTGTGAACTCTGTGTTGTTATACGCTGCTGAGGTCACCACAGCAAATTGACGCTGAGTGTCCAAGGCCAGGGCACCCACCCAGAGCCTCTTTCTAGAGCTCGTTGTATTTATTTCCACAACAGGCCTTATTCCTAGTACCATATATTACTGATGAAATCCTTCCCCAGATTCCCACCCCCATAGTCACCACCCTCCAGATCCCCAGGATTTCCCAGGCCGGATATGGCAACCCCATGTGGCCTGGATCCAGATCAGCCCATCCCACTGCATAAAGAATGATATACTGATAAATAAATATATAGGAGAGCCAATATTATTTTGTTTTGTGAAGGCTTGCCAAGGGTACTAGAGTTTCAATGGAATGTCCATAATTTCATCACATTGCAACTCAAGAGGGCATCATGAAGGTCACTAATTTTAGAATGCTATTATTTCCTGTTGAAGTGAACTATTTGTCCCATAGTTTTTCTTGTAAAGTTTTTCTTGTACAGGAACCCTAGTTGCAAGATGTACATACACTGAAACAACAAGAACTGGCACCCCCACCCATTGCTAGTTCCCAGTGTTTTCAGTGTGATTATCTTTCCCCTCCCACACCTGTGTTTTCAAGAGTAACCCAAAACAATTTCCTTGGGATTTCCTCATAGGGGAAAGGTGAACAGAAGTTGGTATTTTATTACTTTACTGAAATTCTTCCATCTGGATAGTTTCAATTAATTCTTTTGAGCTTCGCACTTTCAGACCCCCCGCTCATTTTAAACAATGGTAACCTTATAAAAAGGTAAGATAATTTTATTACACTTTACATACAAGCAATCATGTTTGATTTGTTCCAACCCACACTGGTGTATTAGTAATGCTTAATTGAAGTAGGTTTAGATCAACTAAATATTTTTCTTAAATGTATAATTGATT